>NC_092653.1:9387412-9687412 GCF_032118995.1 Asterias amurensis
GAGCGAAACGTTCACAAGGCTATAGCCTTGTAACTTTTTCGAGCAAAACGTTCACAAGGTAACTTGTAACTTTTTCGAGCAAAACGTTCACAAGGCTATAAGCCTTGTAACTTTTTCGGCCAAATGTCACAAGGCTATAGCCTTGTAACTTCTTAACCTAAGCGAAAAAGTCACAAGGCTCAACTGTGTTGAGTGAAACGTTCACAAGGTTATAGCCTTGTAACTTTTTCGAGCGAAACATTCACAAGGCTATAGCCTTGTAACTTTTTCGAGCGAAACGTTCACAAGGCTATAGCCTTGTGACTTCTTAACCTAAGCGAAAAAGTCACAAGGCTCAACTGTGTTGAGCGAAATGTTCACAAGGCTATAGCCTTGTAACTTTTTCGAGCGAAATGTTCACAAGGCCTTGTAACTTCTTAACCTAAGCGAAAAAGTCACAAGGCTCAACTGTGTTGGAGCGAAACGTTCACAAGGCTATAGCCTTGTAACTTTTTCGAGCGAAACGTTCACAAGGCTATAACTTCTTCAAGCGAAACGCTCACAAGGCTATAGCCTTGTAACTTTTTCGAGCGAAACGTTCACAAGGCTATAGCCTTGTTACTTCTTCAAGCAAAACGTTCACAAGGCCTTGTAACTTCTTCAAGCGAAAATTCACAAGGCTCAATTGTGTTGAGCGAAACGTTCACAAGGCTATAGCCTTGTAACTTTTTCGAGCGAAACGTTCACAAGGCTATAGCCTTGTAACTTTTTCGAGCGAAACGTTCACAAGGCTATAGCCTTGTAACTTTTTCGAGCGAAACGTTCACAAGGCTATAGCCTTGTGACTTCTTAACCTAAGCGAAAAAGTCACAAGGCTCAACTGTGTTGAGCGAAATGTTCACAAGGCTATAGCCTTGTAACTTTTTCGAGCGAAATGTTCACAAGGCCTTGTAACTTCTTAACCTAAGCGAAAAAGTCACAAGGCTCAACTGTGTTGAGCGAAACGTTCACAAGGTTATAGCCTTGTAACTTTTTCGAGCGAAACGTTCACAAGGCTATAGCCTTGTAACTTTTTCGAGCGAAACGTTCACAAGGCTATAGCCTTATAACTTCTTCAAGCGAAACGTTCACAAGGCTATATATAGCCTTGTTACTTCTTCAAGCAAAACGTTGACAAGGCCTTGTAACTTCTTCAAGCGAAAATTCACAAGGCTCAATTGTGTTGAGCGAAACGTTCACAACTTTTTCGAGCGAAACGTTCACAAGGCGAAACTTCTTAACCTAAGCGAAAAAGTCACAAGGCTCAACTGTGTTGAGCAAAACGTTCACAAGGCTTTAGCCTTGTAACTTTTTCGAGCGAAACGTTCACAATAGCCTTGTAACTTCTTAACCTAAGCGAAAAAGTCACAAGGCTCAACTGCGTTGAGCGAAACGTTCACAAGGCTATAGCCTTGTAACTTCTTCAAGCAAAACGTTCACAAGGCTATAGCCTTGTAACTTTTTCAAGCGAAACATTCACAAGGCCTTGTAACTTCTTAACCTAAGCGAAAAAGTCACAAGGCTCAACTGTGTTGAGCGAAACGTTCACAAGGCTATAGCCTTGTAACTTTTTCGAGCAAAACGTTCACAAGGTAACTTGTAACTTTTTCGAGCAAAACGTTCACAAGGCTATAGCCTTGTAACTTTTTCGGCCAAATGTCACAAGGCTATAGCCTTGTAACTTCTTAACCTAAGCGAAAAAGTCACAAGGCTCAACTGTGTTGAGTGAAACGTTCACAAGGTTATAGCCTTGTAACTTTTTCGAGCGAAACATTCACAAGGCTATAGCCTTGTTACAAGTTCACAAGGCTATAGCCTTGTAACTTCTTCAAGCAAAACGTTCACAAGGCTATAGCCTTGTAACTTTTTCAAGCGAAACATTCACAAGGCCTTGTAACTTCTTAACCTAAGCGAAAAAGTCACAAGGCTCAACTGTGTTGAGCGAAACGTTCACAAGGCTATAGCCTTGTAACTTTTTCGAGCAAAACGTTCACAAGGTAACTTGTAACTTTTTCGAGCAAAACGTTCACAAGGCTATAAGCCTTGTAACTTTTTCGGCCAAATGTCACAAGGCTATAGCCTTGTAACTTCTTAACCTAAGCGAAAAAGTCACAAGGCTCAACTGTGTTGAGTGAAACGTTCACAAGGTTATAGCCTTGTAACTTTTTCGAGCGAAACATTCACAAGGCTATAGCCTTGTAACTTTTTCGAGCAAAACGTTCACAAGGCTATAGCCTTGTGACTTCTTAACCTAAGCGAAAAAGTCACAAGGCTCAACTGTGTTGAGCGAAATGTTCACAAGGCTATAGCCTTGTAACTTTTTCGAGCGAAATGTTCACAAGGCCTTGTAACTTCTTAACCTAAGCGAAAAAGTCACAAGGCTCAACTGTGTTGAGCGAAATGTTCACAAGGTAACTTTTTCGAGCGAAACGTTCACAAGGCGAAACGTTCACAAGGCCTTGTAACTTTTTCGAGCGAAACGTTCACAAGGCTATAGCCTTATAACTTCTTCAAGCGAAACGTTCACAAGGCTATAGCCTTGTAACTTTTTCGAGCGAAACGTTCACAAGGCTATAGCCTTGTTACTTCTTCAAGCAAAACGTTCACAAGGCCTTGTAACTTCTTCAAGCGAAAATTCACAAGGCTCAATTGTGTTGAGCGAAACGTTCACAAGGCTATAGCCTTGTAACTTTTTCGAGCGAAACGTTCACAAGGCTATAGCCTTGTAACTTTTTCAAGCGAAACGTTCACAAGGCTATAGGCTCAACTGTGTTGAGTGAAACGTTCACAAGGCTATAGCCTTGTAACTTCTTCAAGCGAAATGTCACACGGCTATAACTTCTTCAAGCGAAACGTTCACGTTGTTGTAACTTTTTCAAGCGAAAAGTCACAAGCCTATATATAGCCTTGTAACCTTTTTAAGCTAAAAAGGGACAAGGCTCAACTGTGTTGAGCAAATCGTTCACACAGCTGTAGCGAAAAGTTCACAAGGGTGTAAGCCTTGTTGCTTTTCTGGACAAAATTTGATAAGTACGCAAGGCCTTTTTGTTGTACATTTCACAAATGTTCTTATTGGATGCAAGAAATAATTTGACAAAACCTCAAACTGCTATTATATTTATTCTCTAAATATTCCACAAACCACGCTGAGTGTTATTGGCCAACCAGTTAAATTGCCATTACAACAAATAACACCCTCCTTCAAATTTAACCACAAAAGAAAAATTAAAAACCATGATTACGGCATGCAAACTGTGGTTCACTTTACGTTTCGATGAATGGAATTAAATAATTTGGTAGAGTGACCAATCATACAAATTTGCGTAGCGAATAAAAATTCTGCTTAGCAGAAAAATGTTACCAGCTTAACATGCTGTGTGTGGTCTACACTATTAGTGACTTGCTCTCCACAAAATGTTGCTCTATAGTAAACTCGGTCTCTCACCAATATGCCTCTTATAATATTCATTCATGACGTCACCATTCTAAAACCAAAAATGAGGCCATCAGCGCAGCCACTGCAACTAGGATCGAGTGACTGGTACTGGTGGTGGCGTGACGTGCGCTGATGGCCTCGTTTTGGGTTGGAATTGTGACTTCATGCAGGAATATTAAGAGAGGCAATTAGCAAATGCTCATACTGCTTTATTGTCCAAACAGTGGAAAGGCCTTCGTTCTGCATAACTTCGTTTGCACTGGAGTTATATTATTCAGCCAAACTTTGAGATTTATATCCAACAGGTTTTAGAATTATATTTACAAATTATACAGGTGTTAATACTTAATACTATACACAGAGTTTTTTTTCATTCGGTGGAAATCGTTAGGACTTTGTGTGGGATCCAAAGTCTGTTCCAATTACTCATGCATTCGTCATTATTAATTAGAAACAAAGGTTTGAATGGTTACACCAGTGGCTGGGTCATAGGTCATAGGTCAAACATCTTAAAACTTACAAAGTGTTGCTAAAATCTTAAGGGGGATTGCATCTTAAAGGGGCATCTCAAACATCAAGTAGTTAACTATTAACTTAACTTATGATAAATTATGAAGTGCAATTAATCAAACACGGCATTGTTGGCTACTAATAAACACTATAATAAATCATACTTACTTATAAATCTGTTATTTATACACTTGGAAACATGTGGTGAGAATGACTAATCTGATACTCAAACCCAAATATAACTTTAGGCTTACCAATCTTGAGCGATATTCAATACACATTTTAATTGCTTTTGGAGTTGGTGGTGGGGTGACTGTACACAAAGTAGGACTAGCGCCATTGATTTTCCATGTTCAAGTGTTGCAGGTTTCGCTCTCACAAGTTTCTGACTTTATTTGGGACTGGAAATGTTCTGTTTTAGTTTTAAGATTTACACTCGGTCAGTGATTTGTAAAAGATGGCGTTTGCTTTTTGAGCCAAACTTGAAAAACCATCAATCCTACATGACAGTTTTGGGATTAGGGGGTTGTTTTAGCTGGCCCCTCTATCCTCGTCTAAACTATGAAACTTTGAAACCTGTGGCCAGACACGGACTGAGACCAAAGGACAGGTTTTCAAACAGGCCTCTAGACCACACCCTTGCAGTGTGTGTTGGGATCGATGTTGCAACAACGTGCAACAAAACCAAAAGCTAACACTTCAGATCTGTAAAATATTCTGCATTAGTTTAAATAATGTTTTCATAAAATGAATTCTAAAATACTGAACGAAAAACTTAATTGTACAAAATACATTTGTTCTTCCTTCCATTGCATACAAAAGAAGATCAGTTTTGTTACATTCTTGTTCAAACAGTGTCGTTATCAAGGAAACATGTACGCTTAGCAAGTATTCACGCTAAGCGTGCGTCAAACCAGCCAAACTGTAAATAATTTGTACAATAACTTGCCTGTTAATCGAAAGATCTTTTTTTTAACCACAAGATCTATGATCTTTGGTCTAAACAAACTTCAGGTTTTGATTGATCCTTTAAACGCACATTCAATGCCCTCTTTAATGCTGGTTATGTTTTAACTTTCTTCAGCTGCCCTTTTAATTTGTACAGCGTCTTGAGATTTAATCAGGCATGCAAGGTCTTTTATAATCTTAAGCTTACTTTTACTTTTACAATTAATAATGATATATATTTGGTTTGCAGTAACACCATGTGTGTATCTACTGGCCAGGTAGCAAATGTCCTTTTATGAACTTGTCTTGCTTTATATTCTACTGGCGTGGAGTAGATTTCCGGCAAGTAGATACAATCATGGCGTTACCGCAAACCAAATATTTATTGATACCTCAACATGCAATGCCTAAAATCCCATATTAATATTGATCATACACATACCTATTAAAGATAGACCTGTTTGTTTTTCGGGCATAACATGTAAACTATATTGTTCCCCTGATTAAGACAATCTAAATCTTGTTCCCTGTCAATTAAGGATACAAGTGCACAAGATCATGCACACAGAGCATGAATACTATATAATTTGCTTTCAGCATTTCTGTGATTGCACATGTTTGCGGGGAACACCCATGATGGCTGTACACAGACTTATTTAAAGGTTTTAAAGGTAATTTTATACATAAAAACTATAATGACATTAAAGGGATGTTATTGGCCCTATGACCAGGGCACAGTTATTGTGAAATGCGCTTTATAAGAACTGGTTATTACTATTATTACTATAATGAGCTAATCCGTCAACAGTGATACCAGGTTAATATTTTTAATTATTAATTTGATCAATTTATAAAGCTAGAACAGTGAGTTTTGTCAACCCCACTCACTGCTTAACCAACTTTAAGCAGATTTTGTTAAATGAAACAGGAAGAGGAAATAAAACAACATATTTCTCCTTTTTTTCTTGAAACAGCATACCTTAGCGCCCAAACCGGATTTTCTTTCCACACGGGGTACCAAAACGCAGAGTAAAAAAAAAAAGAGAAAAAAAAAGAAAACAGTAAGACAAGTGAATTGGCTTATTAGTTTGTGAAAGCTGAGTTTGAAAAACCCTTCTTGGCAGAAGTTTGAAGCATCAGAGTGTTATGTGCGCAAACTTAGGGAAAAAGAAATTCATGAAATTGACCAAAAGTGGTTCCATGTTCTAACTGTATAACTTTTTCTTTTACAATTGCTCCTTTTGTATCTAAGGCTTAAAACAAAAAAAGCAGGAGTTGTTGACAACAAATTGTTGACAACTTGACTACAAGTTGTTGACAACCTGACTAAAACTTGGACTAAAAGCTGTTGACAACTTGACGCAACTAGTAAAGTTTTTAGCTAACACAAGCAACCCTGTGGGCTTGTCAAAACATGCAAATCAAGCAATGCCTTTTGGCAGTGCGTGGCATCCAGTTTATTCAGTATCTCCGCCTACAATCCACCCCATGGCCCCAGACTATGCTGCAATGTGGACAGGGTCAAAGGTGACAGAGCCCATGAATATTCAGGTTCTTGTGTGGGGTATATTGTGGCAGTACCACAAAAAGAAACTGCCAGTTCGCAATTAGCAATAGACACACTTTTTTCCCTTCAGGAAGTTTGAAGCTACAACGCTGATAAATCGCACTATTTACACTCAAGGTATGCTCTGTAAATGCTAGCGAAGATTTTCTGCATTTCGAAAAAACAATGCTGCGTCATCATGCCATACTGTACAAGTGATATAATACTCAAATAAGGTCTCTTCAACTCTCCTATAATTACATAATCACCAAGACTGTTATACAAATAATAAATACAATAAATATAATATCATTAAAAAATTGCAAAGGATCTCCAGCAGTGCTTCAGATCGTTTTAAAACATTTTAAAGAGCGTTATCGATTCGAGGCATTCGAGCGATAGTGCTAAAAACACCATCTTTATTCCCCCTAAAAAAAAAACAAAAAAACCTTTGATTCATGCAAAAGAAACCATGTTAAATTTTAAATCTCTCATTAGTTGAGGATAATTTGTAAGTCAAAAGTCACGGCAGAGGGGTGGACTTTACGAATCTTTTAAAGTTATTACGAATCTTTTAAAGTTTATTTTTTTTGACGAGTGGAAAGACTTCTCGTCAAACTCTGAGATGAAGAAATGAAATTTACACTAAAATACAACAGCAAAGTTCCTCACTAATTAATAGCAAAGCAGTTGTGAGGATACTTTGGGCTGGAAGGGAAAACTTGTTTAAATAATTGCATTCCTACATCAATTACGTACGCTTTAAAACTCTTAATGTGCATCTTTCACCCATTTTCACATCAAATCCTATTGGATCACCGCACAATATCCTCTTACCCGCTGGCAACCTCCCCAGAATTACACTCACTCTTAAGTCATTTTAAAATCACACCGTCTTCACTCATTTCAACTAACCCCTAAAAATAAGATGATATCACACCTGGTGCTGGGGTCTTTTCTGCAGACAGCACACCCTTTGTGTTCTCCCATGGGTGACTCCAATGGGCAACTCTTATGGGCGACTCCTACATGTTTGTGTTCCCCACTGGTACTACTTTACCCACTGAGGGGGTCCTCTCTGCCGACAGCACACCCCTTGACGCTACCCCTTGTGTTCTCCTATGGGTGACTCCAATGAGCGACTCGCATGGGTGACTCCTGTATGTGCTCTCCACTGGGTGACTAGGTACTACTTTACCCCCTGAGGGGGTCCTCTCTGCCGACAGCACACCCCTTGACGCTACCCCTTGTGTTCTCCTATGGGTGACTCCAATGAGCGACTCGCATGGGTGACTCCTGTATGTGCTCTCCACTGGGTGACTGGGTACTAGTTTACCCCCTGAGGGGGTCCTCTCTGCAGACAGCACACCCCTTGACGCTACCCCTTGTGTTCTCCTATGGGTGACTCCAATGAGCGACTCGCATGGGTGACTCCTGTATGTGCTCTCCACTGGGTGACTGGGTACTAGTTTACCCACTGAGTGGGTCCTCTCTGCAGACAGCACACCCCTTGTGTTCTCCTATGGGTGACTCCTATGGGTGACTCCTATGGGTGACTCCAATGTGTTCTCCAATGGGTGACTGGGTACTACTTTACCCACTGAGTGGGTCCTCTCTGCAGACAGCACACCCCTTGTGTTCTCCTATGGGTGACTCCTATGTGTGACTCCAATGTGTTCTCCAATGGGTGACTCCTATGGGTGACTCCAATGTGTTCTCCAATGGGTGACTGGGTACTACTTTACCCACTGAGGGGGTCCTCTCTGCAGACAGCACACCCCTTATGTTCTCCTATGGGTGACTCCTATGGGTGACTCCAATGTGTTCTCCAATGGGTGACTGGGTACTACTTTACCCACTGAGTGGGTCCTCTCTGCAGACAGCACACCCGTTGTGTTCTCCTATGGGTGACTCCTATGTGTGACTCCAATGTGTTCTCCAATGGGTGACTGGGTACTACTTTACCCACTGAGTGGGTCCTCTCTGCAGTTGATGGCATACAGTAATCTCTTAGTCATAATATCCTGGCTTGTGTACTGTGGTAGCTTCACCATGAACATGCAGGTCTCTACACGGATGAAACGAGTATCCGGTGATCCTAAAATACATAAAATAAAATCAAATCACATTGAAGGAATCAGGAAAGGAAAAAGGAAAATCCATCATTATTTCACACTGGAGAGTATACAACAGTATATTTTAGTGATAATTACTAATGTACATTCTGGTCTTAAAACCAAAGATGTCTCAAAGTGAACTTAATCACATGTCCTTTTCGAAATCACGGCTCCGGCTTTGGATTCGGCTTCAGGCTCCGTTTACTGTCTGAAGCCCTGAGCATGTACTCAAAGCACGCGCAATTTTCGCAACACCGGGGAACCCCCACAGTCACAAAAGGACTGAAACTCGACCCACACTCCTTACATGATGTAACGTCCGGTGGTGCGATCTTCATTGGGTACGGGGGTACATGTGTGGTATCGGCCTCCCATAGTAACAGGGTCATAGGGAGGGGGTAGTAGGGGGGCAGGGAGTAAATTCAACCATGCCTTACCTGATGTACCATCCGGTGGTGCGATCTTCATTGGGTACGGGGGTACATGGGTGGTATCTGCCTCCCCATCTCGGCATGGGCAGGTGCAAGGGATGCGTTCCTGGTTACAAGCAAACTTGATGAAGCGGCAGATCTCATCCTGGGAGAAGCTCTCCAAGGCATTCCAGAAGTACTGGATGTGTGTGTCCGTCTCAACCAGGCCGACTTGGTACATGGTGTGAGCCTGAGGAGGGAGGGCAGAAAGATGTTTAGAATATTAACCCTCCTACTGTTTGGCCAATCAATATCATCCATGGTTTTGATTGATAGATATACAGTCGGCTCTCATTATAAAGAGGTTCTGCTTATAAAGTTTACCTTCATAAGTCAAAAATCTAATTTATGGTTAGTGTTTCTTTTTTTGCTGTCCTAATATAACAAAGTTCCTGTTATAAAGAGGTAATTTTGCCAGTCACAGCGACCTTGTTATAATTAGAGTAGTCTGTACCATGTTGGCATGCCAAGTAACATCATGTAGTGATGCATTTACACAGTCTACAGTCAGTCCTCCGACTGTCTGACCATTCAATATCATCAACTGTGGTTTAAATTGATCGTTTCACTCTGCGAACTTGCAATATGATATCATGCGGTGAATGCATCTACACAGTAGTACACAGTTAACTGTCTGACCATTCAATATCATCCACTGTGGATTTGAAGCGTAGGTTCACTATGCCAACTGCACTATGATATCATGTAGTGAATGCATGCACAGTACACATTCAGCCATCCTACTGTCTGACCATTCAATATCATTCAATGTTAGTTTTGAATGATTTTAATCATTAACTATGCCAGCCTGCACCATATACCAATGTGGTGAATCCATTTACACAGTACACAGATAGTTCTGTGCTCAGTTGGGCCACCATACACAACCTTTGCATTTGAATGGTTTCTGAAATGGTCCACCAATTCGCTGGAGGACTGTTATATAAACGGTTTTAAGATAAGATATAGTTATGGTTCTTATGTTAAAAAATTCACAAATTTTGTTTCCATTTCATTTCATGTCATTTTGTTTCACACCATTTATAATTCTGGTTGTGAAGTCGAGGAACTCTCAGAAAAGCTTAATCACCGCACTAGCCAAGAACCCAATGAAGAGAAGACAAGGATGGAAGTTCAGTTTAAGATGTGGGAAGAAAACCCAAAAGAATTATTCCATGGAAAAACCCATGCAGTCAGGCAGGGACTGAAACCCAATCCACAACATGCCCTGAACCAGGATCCTACAGAAGGAAGGCCAGGCAAAAAAACACTAAATAAAAACGACCGCCAAATTGGCTAAAAATGAAAAAAACAAACAAACAAACATTATTACCTTTAAGAAATCTAGATCAACTGTTGGCAGGCCACACATCCTGAGCTCAATATCGTAGGGTGTCATGATACAGAGAAGTTGGATCGGAACGACTGATGCGAGACCACAGCGGACTGCCAACATACGCTCTGGGCATGCCAACTCACGCAGTCGTAGATCCCTGATAGCTGAGATGTACTGCTGTCGATTCTTCCAACTGGCCGGGGGAAAACAGAGTATTCAAATTATCGGCGAGTTATGAAGTTTTCATAGACTTCATGGACACTATTGGTAATTGTCAAAGACTAGCCTTCACAGTTGGTGTATCTCAACATATGTATAAAATAACAAACCTGTGAAAATTTGAGCTCAATCGGTCATCAAACTTGCGTGATAATAATGAAAGAAAAAAACACCCTAGTCACACGAAATTGTGTGCGTTTAGATGGTTGATTTCGAGACCTCAAGTTCTAAATCTGAGGTCTCTAAATCAAATTCGTGGAAAATTACTTCTTTCTCGAAAACTATGGCACTTCAGAGGGAGCTGTTTCTCACAATGTTTTATACCATCAACCTCTCCCCATTACGCGTCACCAAGAAAGGTTTTATGCCAATAATTATTTTGAGTAATTACCAAGAGTGTCCACTGCCTTTAATAACTCTTAATAAAAATAGTTGCTTCTTATGTACACGTAGCACTCATATCCGTCTGTTAGTGATGCTCAAGTATGATAACTTTTGCCTTTTCCATAGCATCATGTAATGATTTTAATTATGTATTTTAAGAAGAATACATTTTTATTCCAATTACAATGTAACTTCAAACTTTCTAAGAAAGCATTTAAATGCTCATAATGGTTAAGGTACAATGTTTTGTTGAATCAAAATTGTTTTCTCAGTAAGGCTTGACTACAGGTGGATTTTTCTTATTATGTTTTTGACAATTGATTTTTTCTTCATTTTGTAATTATCATTCTTTTTATTGAGATATCGCCTAACATCACAAGGCCGGACTGCCCCATTCAAGTGAGGGCTTCACTTCAACTGATTTTGACTATCGACCCAAATCAGCTGCTGCCACCACAGGGGCATGTTGCCACCTACTCCTGGGGGCTGAAACCAGTTCGTAAGAATGGGTATCATCCACTAGGAGCCTGGTTGGTAGGGCAGAATGCACTACCTTACCAGCTTTTTACAAAGCAATTATGGTCAAGTGCACAATTATTGTCATGACCAGGATTCAAACCCACGCCTCTGGCAACACGGGAGCTTTGGTTTGGTGAACTAGACCGCTCAGCCAGGACAAGCCACCTCAAACAATTCAACTTATTTGATCATCATATGAAAAAACATGAAATTTGTTTTCCATTGTACAGCATTTAAAAAAAAAAGTGCATTTAAAACTACACCAAGTACAATACAAATAGACAACTATACACAAAATAAAAAGAGAGTTATAAAAACAGGAGGAGTCAAAAGGTTTGAAAACATTATGTGATAAAAATACTGTTAAAACTATGGATGGCACTGAGTAGGAAGGTATTTTTAAACCAGTTTGTTTTAAGGCTTAGCTGTCAAATCCTACCTGGAGTCAATTTCACAAAGAGTTAGGACTAGTCTTAACTTAGGACTAGTCCTAAGAGATATAAAAAACGTATGGCTAGTCTTAAGTCAAAATAAGACTAGTCTTAACTCTTTGTGAAATCCACCTCAGCCGTCGATTTCACAAAGAGTTAGGACACGTCTTATCTCGAGTTAGGACGAGTAACTCTTCCTAACTTAGGATTAATCTTAAGGTCTGCATGCTACAGTGCAGGGTTGGGACTCGTCTAAGTCCTAAGATTAGTCTTAAGTTAGGAAGAGTTTTGTGAAATCGACGACTGATCTGTTAGTTATAATCAATAAGTGTAGAGGTGACAGCAGTGTCTCACAACTCACCTGACTTTACGAGCTCTACCCTCATGGCACAGTTCAACCTCTTCCCCACCCAAGCTATTATAGACAAACATGAGGTTGTGAGACGTCTGGCCCAGACGAGGGACGAATGCTGAGACAGCTGACGGGTCAGTGTCGGGCGACTCAAGCTCAGATGCATGATGGGAAGAGACTTCGGCACAGAGTGTGTCGAACTCGGATTCACTCTGGACCTGTATGTAATCAAGTTTCAAAACTTGTTATTCAAAGAACTATTTAGTAATAAACCACAAGGGAAACTGAATGAATAAATTTTAACTCATTTTCAATCGATGGGGTGAACAGAGAAATATTTACTGAAATGGGACCTCGGGATTAGCGTACTGCAGCTGATTTCACGAAACCCTAGGATTAATCCTAAATGGAGTTAGGACGAGTAAACCGTCCTAACTTAGGATGGGTTTAATTCATCATACGTATTTGGATACGGAACTGAACCCCTCCTAAGTCCTAAGATTAATCCTAAGTTAGGAAGAGTTTGGTGAAATCGACGGCTGGTGCTCTATCAACAGAGCCATCCAGCCCTACATGTATGTTGGTGTTCTCCCTATTTTGTCAATATCTTTGTTCAGGCTTTCCAGTCAGAAGCAATACATCCTTTAACTGCTGTGTGGCCAGGGATCCTGTTCAAGTTTACAATACAATTTCTTTTCGTTTATCTATCAAAATAACTTTTTAAAATCTAAGTATAAATTTCCAGGTTAAATATGCCAAAAACAGGGACCTAGCATCTTTAACTCTTTGGTGCACAAGGCGGTTGCTAGAGACCACCAAAAAACTTTCAAATCGGACTGAAAAACAGTCATAACTTAAAAACTACAACACCCATATATACCGCCCTCATTCAATTGTTTAGAGCGACTGTTGAGCTTTCATTTGATGTGATGTTCAAAAGGGGGCGCTATTGAATTTTTTTTGAAAAACAAGGATGAATGCATTTTTGGTTTTTTAAAACAATAAAGTTAAATCTGTGCACCAAAGGGTCAATAATGAAAACTATTAATATGGGTCTTCCTTGTTATTATGCACGGCAAACATTTTGTCCAAACTTCTCCCAATTTTAATCTTTGCGATACCACCTACGTGGTTCTTCCAAAAAGAAAAGTCTTTTTGTTTCTATTATCATGACTAACAAACGTAAAAAAAAAAGAAATATAAAAAAATAAAGAAATGGACGCATTGTGATGGTTTTACCTCAATGTAGTCCAACGTCATGGTCAAAATATCTAAAACTATGACCACCTACTTGGTACTTTCCAAAAGAAACAGAACCCTCTTTGTTTCTATTGTCATAACAAATAAATCAAAATTCAAAAATTCAATACTGACGAAATGATCGTAGTGTAATGGTTTTACCTCAGTTAGTTTCTTGATGTAGTCGTACGTGATGCAGTCAGCTTCTTCAAGATCTCGGTCAGGGTCTAGAGCTACTCCTACAAGACACTTCCAGAATGACGAGAGAAGGTCCAGGGCTAGAGGGATGTCTGCTCTTAAAGCCACACCAAGGAGCTGATGGGATGGAGAGACAAAGAGGATGAGGAACCATTCATCATTACAGATTTACCTTGCCCAATTTGAACCAAAATCCATTAAATTTAATACCTGGCTCATTCAATATGGTTTGAGAAGAATGCTTCGTTGAATCAGCATTCAACAGTCAAAATTTATTTTTCAGTAGTTTAGCATTTACGGGTCAAATATTAAAGTTAAATTTCATAAAAGTTGGCAGCAACAGAGCGGGTCAACCATTCAATTTCATCAATTGTACAAAGGTTGAAGAAATTAAACTCAAGAATGGTAAAAGTGTAATCTTGAATGCAAACGAAATAGAATGACTGAAACGAATCTGAATAAGAAAAATAAAATCATGTGCCGGGCACGAAAACTTGACAGCATTTAGCTAAAAAAAAGGAAACCCTAGTACATTTTATTGTTCTCTTCATGCACTTAGAGGCTTTCGCATTTGACGCTTTACAAATGTCTTTATTAAAATTGAATGAATATTTGCTGAAAATGACCTGATAAACATTTAACAATACTAATTTTTTTAAAAGGGTGTTTCTAAGCGGTATGCCGAGTTTGAATAATTTATGTAGCGCCTTATATAAGGTGATACATCACAATCTGCTGCCAACCATATCAGAAAACCTTCTCTATGTGCATCAATTGGGCTTTATTTTTATTTCATAAGATATCAATATAAACCACAAGGGAAACTGATTGGGTAAATTTTGAATTGATTTCTGGGGTTGAACAAAGAATTGACTAGAGTGCGATTCGAACCAACGACCTCTGGATTAACGTGCCGGCGCTCTACCAAGTGAGCTATCTAGCCCTATATTGGCGGTGTCCCTATTTAATAAAAATAAAAATAAAAATCTTTCTACCTGTCCGAAGAATTCTAGGAGTTTCTCCTCGGGGAATGTGATTGGACCCGGCTTCATTAAGAATCTTCCTTTATTGCGGCCTGATCCAGCGCTCGGACACAACACCAGGAGACCAAGCACTGAGCTCTGAAGCTCCCTGGTGACCTGACCAAGGAAGTGTCGGAAAGAACCGCCTGGGAGGAGAGGAGAGAACAACATGGGATGAATGATGGTAGAGTCAACACAATCAAAGTTTATCTCATTTCTCTTTAGTGTTGAAGCTATATTAAGTTTGGTGGTGGGCTCTAAATCCAATTTAGTCCACCAAGGTCGAGCGGTTCAATAAAAATTGTCATGTTTAGATATGGCGCCATCATTACTGAAATGCAATCTGTGGGAAATCCGGCTTGGCAGCAGAGTGTATTTTGCTCAGAGTGCTGAGCGATACTTGTTGGTTCTGGACAGGCCCCCCCGGCACCGCCCACTGTGGCTACAATACTGTTTGTCTTTATACATTTAGGCTACAGGCATGCATTATCACTCAAGCAATCAACAGAATTGAGAGTAAATCAGACTCAAAGTCAATATTTGGGCATATTTTGTTTCTGTTCAAGATTTTACATACTGAGGTATTATAAATACATTGAAAAACACAAGACCATTTGGACTTGTGTGGTCATGCGTTTAAAGGCCCAGTGCTAAAATCACTTGCTTCAGGCTTGCGTTTCAGTGTAAACAAAGTTCAACTCATATGGTGCACACTCATGACTAAACTTTTTTCGCATTGGGTAGTTTTGTTGTTTCGAAATAAAACAAACCACTTACTTGTTCCATGGACCTCTTCCCCAGTTAGTCTGACATTGAAAGCATACGTTGGGTCTCCGCCGCTTGCAATCTTAACACACAGCTTCGATGATGGAACGGTTGAGAGCTGACGGGCCGCTTGGCAGAACTGGGTGGATATACAATCCTGAGCATCCGCTGGGAAAATGGGGGAGATACAAGAAACTCAGATAAAGATTCCCCTCAAAAGCTCTCTCTTTAAAGGCACTGGACGCTATTATAAGTTATCACACAAGCGCGAGTGGAATACGGAAGAATATAGCGCTTCTGCGTCCCATATCTAACGAGGCCGAAGGCCGAGTTGGATATGGGACGCAGACGCGCTATATTTTCCGTATTTCCACGAGCGCGCGTGTGATAACGTCTTTATCTTCAAGCAAACTTGGCGCGTGACATAGAACACACAAGACGCATGGTAGTGATATTAGCCGTGCAATATAGGTTTTTATCACCACTCCATTCTGCCAATCTGATTGAAGGATTAACGCGTACTTGAAGATAATTTTAATTACGTAGTTTTCAGTTTGCTGCTCCTCACTTATGGAACAATCTCCCTCTACACATCAAACAAGCCACCACTATCTCAAGTTTCAAGGCTCTTCTTAAAACATATCTATTCAAATCTTCATATACTTAATTACTCTTAAAATTGAGCTTAGAGACTTTCTTTTGGAGGTGTTAGGCACTATAGAAATACGGTTGTTGTTATTATTATTATTGAAGAGTTTGCGGTAACACCATGTAATAACAATCTCTAAATGAGTTGGGGTGGTTCTGAAAAGAACCGTTGGGTTAACTCGACGTTTCGATCAGTATGCTCTGATCGTCTTCTGGTTCACAAGACGATCAGAGCATACTGATCGAAACGTCGAGTTAACCCAACGGTTCTTTTCAGAACCACTCCAACTCATTTAGAGATTGTTATTACATGGTGTTACCGCAAACTCTTCTATATCTTATCTCCACCATGCAAAGTTTCAAATCCTACTTATTATTATTATTACTAAAAATAATTGTTGGCATATTTCTTGAGTGATAATGCCCTCGTGTGTATATTATGGGTTGTACATGATTGATGACACTTTTTGAGTACATAAATTGTAAACAAGTTCAGGTATGGTAATGGAGCTTTAAGAATACATAAAATATATCCTACATGTATACCTTGGCATTGAAAGAGTTAAAGGCAGTGGACACTATTGGTCTTCTTCTCACTTGGTGTATCTCAACATATGCATAACATAACAAACCTGTGAAAATTTGGGCTCAATCGGTCGCCGAAAAAACACCCTTGTCACACGAAGTTGTGTGCTTTCAGATGCTTGATTTCGAGACCTCAAAATCTAAATCTGAGGTCTCAAAATCAAATTCGTGGAAAATTACTTCTTTCTCGAAAACTATGTTACTTCAGAGGGAGCTGTTTCTCACAATGTTTTATACTATCAACCTCTCCCTATTACTCGTTACAAAGTAAGTTTTTATGCTAATAATTATTTTGAGTAACTACCAATAGTGTCCACTGCCTTTAAGCACCTCTTGCTTGAGCTGTGCATATATCAATCCACAGAAACATTGTTATTATTGTTTTCTCTTATTTCATTTCAAGGGTCAAGTGAATTTCCGTTAAAAAGAAGAAGAAGACAAAAACCAAAGTCTGTTTTCAGGAAAACACCATGCAATTTAAAATCAATACTCATCCTGTTACAGGCATGATGAAACAATCGGAAACCAGACTAAAGTAGGAAGAATATCGTGCCAACCCATATACATGTACACCGATGTGTGTTAGCGCAGGCATATTACTCGGGTGGGTTTCGAACCCAAGACCTTTGCAATTCTAGAGCAGTGTCATACCAACTAGACCACCGAGATTGCCCGGTAGCTAGAGGCAGTTCGAATCCTATGTTTTAGCAGCGGGTACTGCAACGATTTTGTTTTTCACAGAGCTCGGGAAAGTATTGAGTATACAGTGCTTACACACATAGGTGTAAACGGGTAAAAACCAAAGTGAATATTCTTTATTCCCGATTTAATTTTAACATCTATTAAATATCATGCCTGTCATTACCTCCAACAATCTCCAGAGGATCCAGGGTGATCTCCGGTGCCGCCTGGTCTAGATTCCTCTGGGCAGTAGCATCCAAGATGGCGTTGAAGAACTTAATCTTGGTGTCGTAGAACAACAGCGTCCTCGCTCTGGCCAGCAAGGCAGCCGTGCTCAGGGACAGCGTCTGCGAGGGTCGGAGGTCAACCAATGGCAGGAAGTAGGACTCTAGGTTGTTGCTTAGCGACTGGAGAAGGGCGAAGCGGAGACGGAGGATCTCCAGAGGAACACCTAGGTACAGAGAGAATAACAAGTGAATCAATTTGGTTCGTTAATTTCAGAATCTCCAGAATTTTATACATAAACAGACTTTTACAAACAAAATTATAATTATACAATAACATTAAAAGGCTATCAGCAGCTACATGTACATGAGACTAGAGCATGCCACTGAAAATTGGACATTTCAGTCTCTTGACGATGACTAGAACAAGCTAGTCGAAACGATGAGACCAATTAAGAACTCACTTCGCAGTAGTAGAATATAAAGCAAGACATTTCTCTAAAGCACAAAGTCTACCTGGAAAGTAGATATACACAAGGTGTTACTGCAAACCAATTGTATATACATGTAGAAAGACTAATTCTAAAAAGTGAAATCCGCTCCCGAGGACTGCGTATAAAAAACACCAGAAAATAAATAATTGGACTGGGATCTACCTTGCAAAGAGGCAAATTTGGGGCTGACCAGGTCTCCTTCAGTCAGGTACACCTCATGGGGGTTAAGCCTGGCTGGTGTGATGGACATCTTGCGACAAAGACGATCGACGTAACACACGAGGGCAGTATCCATCTCGTGGGTCCAGTGCTTGAAGTAGGATGGGGTGTCGGTGTGGTTGAAACTTGCAAATCTAGACAGGGGAAGCAACCGAAGATAATTACTTTTAAATTTATTCAAGATGCCAATAAACATTATACAGTATATCAGTCTACAGTGAATAGGCATGCGAGTGCAGTTCGGCAAAGAAAACAAAAAAAAAGGGGAACAAATCAAAACAAAGCAAGTGCCAAACACTGCAAGACTTTGTACTGTGAAGCCGTTGGCCCCGTTTGTTGTGTGATGCACATGAAAGAACCCAGTGCACTTATCGATACGGAGTTCGCACCAATATTCTTGGTTTGATTGGCTGCATATTGTGCCACAGCACATTGTAAACCCTTACATGGTGCTATGTGAAGGAATTGGTCTCATACTTCATTAACGTAACTCAACAATATTTTGCAAGGAAATACTGAATGTAGAAGCGTAACTGAGTGACCGATATGAGCACTATTTAAGAAGCTACTACACGTATTGATATAATGTCTGACCTGTCAAAGTGTAGATCAAAACCACAGGCCATCAGAGCTCTCCACACAGGGGTGGCATCTCCTTGGGCTCGATCCGTCACAAACTGAAGGAACCCGTTGAGGGTTAGCGCCCTCTCTTGACACACCTCCAGCTTGGCTCTGCCATCGTCCAGGTGACGTTTCTCAGGGATGTCACGAGACACCTTCTCCGGTCGTTTGGTCTTCTTGTCTGCTCCGCTCGGTGACCTGGTGACAGAGGTCAAATATTATTTATTTCTTATAGTCAACCTTGGATTTGTATTTTATGATTATTTTTATAAATGCAAGTTTGCTCCAAACAAGGCTAAAATAAACTAAAATCCAATCATGGTATGGTGATACAAGGAAATAAGTATAAAGATGAAAATAAATCTAGGGAGCTGAAGGTAGGAATTGATATTTCTCCATCAAGATTATAGAGTGGAGGAAAACATGCACCAGGCAAGGAGTTCCAAAGAAATGCAGTACGAGGAATAAAGCTGTTGAAATGGCTCTTTGTTCTACATCTCAGCAAAGCCAGATCAGATAGGTAAGAAGCAGAAAGCCTGGTTTCACACTCAAACATGCTCGAACAGTGCATTTTCAGGGGGAAGGGGCACAACTGTTGCTTTTAAGTGGTAACATCATGAAGCTAAAATCTTGTAAATTAAGGCCATGTCTGAAAGGAAAAATTATTCTGACCCCTTTTCAATATTACGAGATTTTTTATTTATTACTGTAAATGAAGACAGGGATAATGATATGGTGGCTTACTTTGCTTTGGACGACACTTCAGCTGTAGTCAGTTTCTCCTTGCTCGTTTTGCTCCCTCTGCGGTAAACGCCTCTCATTTGCTCCTTGCTTGGCTTACCTTTAAAATCAAATTATCTCAATCCTTAACATTTTGGACTTATTTGGACTGACGATTTAACGCAAAATGACAATCAAATACTTTGGGGTTAAGACTGTTGTATGTTGGCACCAATTTGTGCGACAAACAGGAACATTTTTGGAAGATACTTGTCTGAATAACAAGCCTGAATGTTATGAAATGGAGTTGCGGTGTCGTATTTTGTTAGGGTAAAAATCACAATAAAAAATTCTCAGAGCTAAGGGAATTAAAATTAGGGCTTAAGACTCACTGCTTGGTTTCTTTGGTCGACTACTGCTTAATCTGTTCACGCCATACTTCTCCAAAACTAGACACACTTCCTCCTGAGTGGTATGCTTGGAACCCTTCACCTCCCCAAAGAATGGCACAAGGAGGTTCCCAGGTGCCAGACTCAGCATCTGCTCCTTGGACAGGGTCACCTCGACGGTCTCCGTTTCTTTCTCGTCCAGCTCTGAGAGGAGCTTGAACCCCTGCTCTGCCGCCAGGCAACTGTAGAAGATCTGCTCCAAGGATTGCACGGCCAGAGTTTTCAAGATCGTTGGGGATTTCTCAATGAAGAGTTTGTACTTGAGATACTCCAAGAATTCACTGTTGTCGGTGAGTTCTGTTTGCAAACTGGAACTGATGACAGAAATGGTGAGGAAATCCTCGGGGGAGACATCCAAGATGGCGGCACTCTCCACTTGCATAGCTTCGGTCACCTCCTTGCTGGTGAGTAGGGCATTTTCTATGCTGTCCATTTTGGCTTTGCAACGTACCTCCAGGACAGCACACCCCTTAACGCGCCTCTTGGCTTCCTCTGGCTGATCAGTGTCTGCTGTATGTGCTGTTTGTTCAGAGGTGATTTCACTTTCAGGAGGGGGTGTAAGAAGACCTTCATGTTGTTCAGGACTTTGCTGCGGTTGGCTGGCCAGGCTTTGAGTTGGGTCCATGTTAGGGTCAGTTGAAGGAGAAGGTCCTGGGGTCTCAACAGAGGCTCCATGGAGTGAACCAGGCAAGTTAACTGGTGGTTTTGTGGTCACATCAGACTCCTCAGGGCCTTCTAGAGGTCTTATCTCCTGAACAGGAATCCATAGTTCCTGTTTGTAGAGTCCACCGTGAGACCTGCATGCTCTCTCAATGGCTCTACGAACGGCTGGTTCCTCCAGAGTCATAGGAATACCTGTGATCACCAGCAGGCGTGTGTGAGTGGACGGAGCAGAGTTAGTCTGGTGTGCATCTAGAATGGCATCACGGATGACTGTCGACCCCTTTGAATCGCCATCTATGAGGAATCGCAGGATGAGAGAGACAGTCAAGGTTCTGTGGAACCACAGCATCTCTTCTGGCTTGGAACTCCCTGATGCTGACGTCTCCCCGCTATCACTCTCACTCGGGCGAGGGCTGCGCTTGACTGAAGCACCTGTTCTCCTGATTTTAACCTTTTTCCGCTTGGCGGCTGCCTGGGGGCTGAGTTGCACTGAGAGGGTAGAGTGTGGCGACGGTACGAGTTGACCTCCTGATCCTGGTGGGGAGGTCACCTCGGCAAGAGCGAGACACAGCTCCATCAAGGACTGGAAGTACTTTGATTGGCGGCCTGGCGTGATAGAAGTGAGAGTCCCTGACATGGATTCATGCTCAAAGAGCTTCCTCAGTTCTACTCTGAGTTGCCGCAGCTGAGTGAAAACAGCAAACGGGAGAGCTGTCGAAGCAGCTGCAACAACACTATCGCCAGAAAACTCTCTCTTGTAGAGCATTCTCAACAGTTGTGCCAGCATGTGGAACAGGTACTCCTTGATCAGGGACGGCACTTTTGCCATCATGAGGTAATGTGCCAGGAGCTCTACCGCCCTGGCGGTGACCCGAGGTGGTATCTGAACAGGCTTCTCCTTCAGAATCTCCTGCCGCTCAGGCGGGATCTCCTTGACCCTGTCGATAACAATCTCCTCCATGCCTTCGATCTTCTGGCTTCCGATCTGGTGTTCACATCCCATCAGGGTCTCGATGAAAGCCATGGCGAGAGGGAACTCCGAAGGCAGCCCGTGCAGAGACACCATGCAACCGGGCACCGGCGACACACCAAATCTGACGTGGACGCGATTGCACGGAAGTACCACCGTTGGGAAGGGGTCGATGTTGTGGCTTGGAGGGGCAGAGAGGCCTGCAGAGCTGTTGATGGCAGCATCTGCGGGGTAGCTGACAACCTCAAGCAGGGCAGTCTGTCCGGTTTTCTTGACTCGATGGCCGATGCCGTAGCAGAAAACCCTTGCCCATGGTGCCTGGTACAGTGAGGCCCTGTTTAGTGTAAAAACAAACAAATCAAAACAACAAAAATTATATATTAATTGTATAACTAGGCACTGGACACGTTTGGTATTTGTCAAAGACCAGTATTCTCATTTGGTGAACCCCAACATATGCTTAAAATAACAAGCCTGTGAACATTTGGGCGCAATTGGTCATCGAAGTTGCAAGAAAATGATGAAAGAAAAAACAAACTGGTTGTACAAATTTGTGTGCTTTCAGGTAGAAATAAAAGGCTGCACCAGAAGTCTTTTAACATTTTTGTGAGAAATTACCTCTTTCTCAAAAACTAAGTTACTTCAGAGGGAGTCGTTTCTCACAATGTGTTATACTATCAATAGCTCTCCATTGCTCATTACCAAGTGAGTTTTTATGCCAATATATATTTAGAGTAATTACCAAACAAGTACAGTGCCTATAAGTTACAACTACCTTACGCAGCCGCCTGGGAATTGCCAAAACTAATTTACAAAACTACTAAGGATTCTTACTCTTTCCTGGCAGTCTTTGGATCTTGCTGGCAGCTGACGATGACTGCAGAAGCACCAGGGAACAGGAGATCCGTGTTCAACTTGGACTCCATTACTGTGGTGACCTCACAGGGGAAATGATGCGGTGCATTCTGAAATTAAGATCAAAACCAAAAGCCATTTAAAGGAACGTTACAGAATTGGTAAGAAACAAAAATCATGAAGATCACAGATTTACATAAAACTTACACAGTCTAATGATGATGATAGTTGAAAACATCCCTTGAAATATTTCTGTCTAAAATGTCATACTTGGTGAGAAATAAACAATCTAACTTCGCGTTTGGAGTTTATCGCTCAGTGAGCGTTTTATTCATTTTTGTTTTGGCATCGATGCAATGCAAAATTTGTAACCTGCTTTTCACTATTCTCTCATGACCCAGATGGCCGATCGATCTCAAACTTTTACAGGTTTATCCGTTTACGTATATGGTGGTTTACACTAAGTGCTTACACTACCAGCAAATGTTTTGTTAGCAAAAACCAATTCTGTAATGTTCCTTTAAGCCCCAATAAACCCAAAGTTCTACTTACAATAGTAGAAAAAAAAACCCCAAAAACTAGATCCAATTTATCAGTAAACCTCTTACTACCTTTAAACTGCTTAAGATGACGGTTAGAAGAAAGAAATTGGAAATAACCTCCTGCTTGGTGAAACTCGTCATGCATAATAGATCTAGTGTGTTAACACAGTCTGTCATAATAAATTGATTCCAATGATTGCAGGCTAGTACTATGGACACTTAAAAGTCTCTTCCGTATTAAAGACACTGGACACTGTAGGTAATTGTCAAAGACCAGTCTTCTCACTTGCTGTATCTCAACATATGCATAAAATAATAAACTTGTGAAGATTTGGTCATCCAAGTTGCGAGATAATAATGAAAGAAAAACAACCCTTATCACACAAAGTTGTGTGCTTTCAGATGCTTGATTTCGAGACCTTAAATTCTAAATCTGAGGTCTCGAAATCAAATTCGTGCAAAATTACTTCTTTCTCGAAAAGTACTCCACTTTAGAGGGAGCCTTTTCTCACAATGTTTTATACTACCAACCTCCCCATTACTTGTTACCAAGTAAGGTTTTATGCTAATAATTATTTTGAGTAATTACCAGTAGTGTCCATTGCCTTTAACACAGTCTGTCATAATAAATTGATTCTAATGATTGCAGGCTAGTACTATGGGCACTTATTTTGTTTGACATTACGTGCAAAAGTCTCTTCCATCTTAAACCTATCGACAACTGGGGGCTTGCTTTTTCTCGAAACAACAAACGAGGTAAACTCTCTCCAATGTAAACACAAACTCCACTACCTGAAGTACTCCACACAGCTGATTGGTCAGCTCCAGCAGCCTGCCCTCGCCCATGTGCGCAGCGGTTGCCATGGCGATAAACAGCTCCCTCCTCAAGGTTTGCGTGTCTTGGTAGAAGATATCGGCCAGGCAGCGAGTGTTGCTTGCTAGACACTGGTGAAGCCACTGAGCAGTGAGCAACGAGGAAGCCTATGGAAATAAAAGAAATGTTTATATGAACCCTCCTACTATGTGACCATTTATTATAACCCACTGTGGTTTTGAGTGATAGATGCACTGTGCAAGACCACAAATTGTTATCATGTAGTGACTGTATTTAGACAGCACATAGTCAACCCTCCTACTGTCTGACCATTATATTGTCTACTGTAGTGACTGAAACTATACAGTACAGAGGTAACCCTACTACTGTCTGACCATTCAATATCATCCGCTGTAATGACTGTATTTAGACAGCACACAGTCAACCCTCCTACTGTCTGACCATTATATTGTCTACTGTAGTGACTGAAACTATACAGTACAGAGGTAACCCTACTACTGTCTGACCATTCAATATCATCCGCTGTAATGACTGTATTTAGACAGCACACAGTCAACCCTCCTACTGTGTGACCATTTAATATCATCCACATGGTTGAATGGGTTCTGACTGGCACCCTGATCAAAGATTAATACAAAAGTAGGAGAGCCCAACCGAAAGGGCTATATAGCTTGGTTAGTAGAGCACCGGCAGGTTAAACTGAAGTTTGCAGACTCAAATCCCATTTGCCCAACCCAAAATTAATTTAAAATGTAACCATTCAGTTTTTCTTGTGGTTTATTACTTCATAAAGCAAGTTATAAACAAATCTAAAATCTTTCCAACATTTGTATATTATTTTTACTGTCAAAGAAATCAAACAAAAAATGAAGAGCATGAAGACATAAAAACAAATCCTACCTGTAAGGCGCCATCGGGTTGAGGAGATTCTAAAAGCTGATTGGACAGAAGCTGCAAATGAGAGATATCCTGCTCAGGATTGGCCGAAGCTTGACCCGAGGTCAAAGAGCACGGGATGACCTCAATAACCTCTGGACTCTGGCAGTGACCTAGGAATTCCATCAGGGCTGTACGGCAGGACATGCGTGCTGACGTGGCTTCCGCGTGAAGCAGCTCCCTGTTGGCAAATAAAAACAAATTACTTATAGTCTAAAATTGAACATAGGGTGCAATTTGAAAGTATAAATAGTGTGAGAAGACATCTTCAGCCGACACCAACTCGGGAGCCTCTGATGGTCGTTCAGTTGAACAATGACGCTAGAAATAGCTTCCACAGATGTAACCAGCCGAAGAAAATACTATAGAGACACAAATATTACACTATTCACACAGTTTTTAACATACAAAATAAAAATAATCAAAAACATTATTCCTTGTATCTGATGAAATTATTGCAATCGATTCAACTTGAGGGTAGCTATAAGCCATTTTGAGGTATGGATGGACACTAACAGGTTTGGATTGGACGTAAAGCCGTTGGTCCCATGTGTTGTATATCGCATGTAAAAGAGCCCTGTGCACTTAACAAAAAGAGAAGGGATTCACCCCGGTGTTCCTGTCTGTGGCTGCTCAATGCGCCGTAGCACCTTGTAAACCATTATAAGGTGCTACATAATTGGGTCTCATAATTCATAACTTTCCAAACCTCTCTTTCTGTATAATAAATATAAATACCAAGCGCCTTGAGTACCTTGTTGGTAGATACGTGTGCTGTATAAGACTTCGATAATATTATATATATATATTATTATTTGGGTAAATTTTTTCTGTAGACACTCAAACCAAACAGTGCAATACTATAGCATCCTCCATACCTAAAACAGGCTAATAGGCACATTGATACAGAACGTCAAACCATTCAAAATGCTTTACCTGTGAATATTGATGTTTGTTATATCCAACGCCCCGAGTCCCGTCAGCGCACCCCGCCGGTACCCTGCGTGTGGTCTCTCCAGCATATCCAATGGGTACCAGTAGCGTACCAGGACCCCTTCACTGCGTAGGTAGGTTTCAACTTGCACTAATTCCTGTCTCTGTTGGTGGGTACAGTTTAAAAAGCAATATTAATAAATTACGCAATTTTTATGTATACAAGTCCTGACAAAATTCTCTTGACGTCATCATCACAATAATATAGTTCTGTGCCCATGTGTTATAAACTGTAGTGTACATCTCAGGTGTGCGGCATTCACACACATGCTTAACATAAATTTGACATGCATTTTGACTCCTGAAATAGCGACTGTGTGGATAGACAGTAGCGGGTGCGATGTTGGTGCAAGGGGTCAATAAAATGTTTTGGACTCTAGAAAAAAGATGTCTTGGGAATCCCTCCTGGATAACCTGTGGCATTTTTTGGACATGGAAAGCACTGAGGTATCCAGTGTTTATCACACACAGGTGTAAGAGGAAAACCAGAGTAAAATTCAGCAGTCAGCAGAATGTTATCCACCTTATACAAAAACATGATGTACTGAAAAACTTCAGACTGCACATTAAGGACTTTATTCATTGTACTGGTCAAAAGCCATTGCTAATGCCCTCTGTAACAGTCCATATTCCATTAACATAGTCCCACTTACCGAGTCGATATCCAACACCATCCCAGTCAGTCCAAATGTCTTCAGCATGGCACGTACAGCAAACTTGGGTACCACGGTGCTCCCAGCCGACCCCGTCGTATCTGGCTGGTGGATGACAACTGTTGTTCCCTTGCGGACCTTATCGATGGTGAATTTCGCTGCTTCGGTTTTGATGTCCTCGATGGTGGGAAGGTGGAGATCACGGGGCATACCCCCGTTCTCCTCGTACAGAAACTCCACGGTTTGCCTGGCGATGTCGGTCATACCTGGAGGAAAACAGAAAAATCAAATACATAAAAACAAAAAAAATATACCCCCCCCCCCAAAAAAAAATCAAAAATAAACAAAACAAAATCATGAAAATAGGGTTGCACACCTTTTATAAAAATGTTTTGTTTTGTGTGTCTAAAAACAAATTTCATTAGAATTATTATGTAGTTATTTTGGCATTGATTGAAGAAAACAACACACAGGCAGTTAAAATAAGACAAGTCTTTAATTGCGATAAGAAAGATCACTCACAATATTGTAAATTATTGTCATGGTTAAAGTATGGATCTAAAAGCAGGCATGGTAGTTCAACAAAATTGGACAGTCTCAATGAAGCATTTGTATCGGAATCGGACTAAATAAAAAATATCCTGCCTGTGCAAAACACTGGAAAAGCTTCAACTTACCCAGCTGCAGAGCTCCCTTGATCTGCTCCAACCCTGACCGCCTCTCCGCCTCGTTCCTGAACCGCCTCCTAATGACGGGGAACACTTTGCTCTCCCAGGCCTTGACCAGGAGGGCGTGGAAGTCCTCCTGGGTCTCTTGGTCCCCGTCCTCCTCATCGTCTTTGGTCTCGTCTTGGGAGCCGCTCAAGATCCGGACGTCTGCCCCCATCGTGGTGAAGTTATTGTAACTCTGTCGGAGCTTGTAGTTGACCGATTCATCCGTGTCATAATCTGAAAGATTAAAAAAATACTTTTTATCCTCGGTGCAAATTCAACATCTTTTAAATCGTTGTGGTACCTGCTGCTTAATTATAGGATTCTAATTGCCACTAGCTACCAGGGAATCTTGGTCTAGTTGGTAAAACACTGCTCTAGAATTGCAAAGGTCATGGGTTCAAAACCCTCCCGAGTATTATTATTTTCTTACAGACCCAGGCATGCAACAGCCCGTTGAAAAAAAAAAGAGGAAAATTTTCAAAGGCACAACGCAAGTGCAGAGCTAGGCGGCCGAAATGCCACGGGACATGATACCCACAATGGTACCCTAGAAAATGTTGAGGTTTATTATGCTCTTAGGTGCATTGTTAGCATGTAAAAAAACAAACCCAAAACAACGCGGAATTTCGCGGAAACGCGGAAGAGTTGCATGCCTGCAGACCTCTGGAAAGTACCGAGTATCCATATTTTATTTATGAGAGACCACTTAACCGAATGGTCAGCCGGACGGCCACTTCAAGGTGGGGGGGGGGGGGGCTACACTTAACTGATTTGGGCTATCGACTCAAATCAACTGCCACCAGGGGCACGTTGCCACATACCCTTGGGGCTGACAGACAGGTGTTCATCTCTCAGTAAACAGCTCTGATACCGATGAAAGTTGAGCTATTTATTTCACATTATTTTATACGTCATTAAAATCAAGCATACAGAAAAAATACATAACATTGAAACTAGCTAAAAGCCAAGGATAGACCCAAAAAGCTGATTAAAAAAAGATTATTCACACCAAATGCCTTAAAAACACCAAGACAAACAGTTTTCTATTTTTAAGATCTAAAGCAGTGTATGTTTTCAATATTTGTGAACCACATACCTGTGGATGGTCTGAGAGATGAAACTTGTCGACAAGGTGGCCCAGCCGGTGACGAGTCACCAACAGCCTCCATCTGAGGTACTTCAATACTCGCGCCCTCATTGGTGGCTTCTTCCAACGTGTGGAACGGCAGGATGCTGAAGTTGGCTGCAATCTCTTCCTTCGGGTCGATGGCTTCGACAGCGGCGTCGTGGTGCTGACGACCTTCCGCGTGGCAGAAGGGACGCGCACCGAAGTTGGCACGAACACGCGTGTTCTGCATCAAGACAAGAAATAATGTTTTTCAATAAAACTTATGAGTCAATGAAAACAAAATTTTGTTGTGGTAAATGTACAATAACAATTAAATGTATGCTGGGTTTAGAGCCAGAATAAGTGATAAACCTTAGACCGTGCAGCAGAAGTGGGTTAGTAAGACCTACCATATTATGATAGAATTTTTGGTTTGATTTTCAAACCCTGCAGAGTGTTCCGTTCCCTTGTAAATTACTTCCCTAGTGTTATGTCCGAGGTCAGTATTTCTTTCCATGATGTGCCATTTACAGAGGAGAGTTCCGTCGGTAGTTCTTCCCAAATCCGAGAACTGTGTCCAAATGTTTGAATGCTGCGTAACGTAATGCAGTTGGATGCTTCTTCACATGTCAGAGTTAGTTTGTTTGAAGCTTTCTTTGAAGTGCAATACAAATCCTCAGTTCTTTGGCTTGTTCCATTTAACTAGGCTGGCTGATGGATTGGCTTTTTTTTGTTTCAAACTCAACTCCATGTTATTTGTAATCGCTTTTGTTCATGTATTGTCAATAGCTGCTGACTGCAGTTATATAATAACAACAACTAGTTCTTATATAGCGCATTTAACAATAACCCTTTTAATGCACTTTAAATTAGTGCCCTGGTTATTGGGCCAATAACATTCGTGTAAACTTTCTCAGCTCCCTGGGAAGTATACAGCCCGGGATGCTGTGGCGCTCTGAAGACTTTTTCAAAGTCATCAACCTCTACCTTTGAAGGTACCCATTTATACCCATGGGTGAAGAGAAGCAATTATAGTGAAGTGTCTTGCTCAAGGACACAAGGGTCATGACCGAGATTCAAACTTTTATACCCATGTGTATTATGCACTGTAAATTCAGTTGTTTCTCAGTCGCTTAAAGTAGCCCCTGATGTACACACAAAACAAGTAAGCGCCGTAATACACTGTTTTTTTGTGCACAGAGCATTTCGATGCAACTTTTATGCAACATCGAGATACAACGTCTTTGCACTGATGTGATAAGGAACGACTATGCTAGACAGGGTGCAGTTGTAAGAATGATAAGAAAAGTAAAACATCTACAATTTCTAGATTGTTCAATGCTATTTTCTTTCCACCATTCCAAGAGTTGGTTGGCCGATAACTGATACTGCAGTAATACACTGTGCAGAGTGTTGTGCAGTTAGGTTCCGTCTTTTCGGTTGATCAACGGCACCGTGGTCAGTGGTACCTACACGTTTCTCACCACACACCATCTTCCTGACTTGTTTCTGAAAGCGTTCGTAAGTGAAGCAGTAGATGATCGGATTGACCCACAGATTCACCACCAACATGGCGCTAAACGCCTGGTACATATAACTAGTCTCAGCAGTCTGGGTCTCAGACACATGTAGTTTAGCTATGCCAATATTGTACAGAAAGTAGTCGATCTCAACTGGTACCCAACAGAGGGTGAAGAATGCAGCTACAACGAGCAGAGTCTTAGTGACGTTTTTGTTGGCTTTGGAAAGTGCATTACCACCACCAAGCTTCGAACGCCTGCAGAGCTTCATGATGATTTTGATGTACGCAGATAAAATCAAAACCAGTGGAAGAATAAAAGTTAAGAGAACATCGACTGCCCCCAAAACCACATTGGCAGCAAGGTTAGGTATGTGAACAGCACAAGTGCCGTTGAGCTGATACAGAGCAAATGGTAGTTGAGCGGCGAGTGACCAACCAATAAACCAAGTAGCTGTTATGATCAGTCTCAGCCGACGACTTGAGAACATATTAAGATGTCTCACAGGATGGCAGGTTGCAAAGTAACGCTCTAAGGAGATTGCCACCAGGTTATTGGTTGACGTTAAGAGCATACTATACTGAGGCCATTCTGACCACCAGAGTTTACAGTAGATCGAGCCCAGATAGTTATCTGGCAAAATTGCTGGTGGCCTCACAAAAAGACAATGTCTCAGAAGAAACACTAGAGATGCCAGGAAATCCACAATGGACTGATGGATGATGAGCTTATTGGTCGTAGAGTTGAAAATGTTATGGTACCGAAGCATGACCAGACAGACAAATGCGTTGCCGAGCAGTCCAAGAGAACTCAAACCAATGTGCACATACAAAATAGCAGCTGTGGCACCAGAATTATCCTTTGGTTCTGATGTATTATTTGAGACACTAGACAGCCCCATTGCTCCAAGTGGAAACAAAAGTATAAAGTATGGCAGGTATATATACGTAGAGAGTATATAGCGCCAATGAATGAACATAAAAACTAATAATCTTCTTCGCTGTATTCATTTACAGAAGGATTTTATTTGGTGGTTCTATCGCCATATTCAAGATTTGAAGTCTATTATCTATGTATGTTTTCATAATGAACAAGTATAAACTTGCAACTTAGTTTCTTGTTTTTGAGTTGCACATAAGTTAAAATAAACTTCCACGTGTAGTTTCAAACTGTGTGTGCGATAATCAAACAAGTAATCAGCAACCAGCAAGGTTTGGGTCTGGTTTGTAGGTTTTGAAGTTTCCTGTCTTCATCTGCATGAATGTATCTACAAGTCTCTTCCAGAGTGTGCCATGTAGCAGAGTGTCCACACAACAGAATTTCTTTCCCTCCGTGCTGAACTATGTGTGCTTTCGTCAAACTCCGTAATCAGCAAGTTCTGGTTCTGGTTTGTAGGTTTTGAAGTATCCAATATTCATACTCTGTCAGGTTTGTAGGCTTTTGAAGTATCCAGTTTTCATACATTAACAGGTTTTGTAGGCTTTTGAAATGTCCAATGCTCATACAATAACAAGCCTCTTCCAAAGTGTCCTGCGCACCAGTGTCTCCAACTGATAAAACTGTCTTTCCATCAGCGCCAGACTGTGTAAGTCGATCAAACTCATTGATCAGCAAGCTTTAGTTCTGATATCGTGTTTTTAAACAAGGTTTCATGATACATTTAAACACTCTTCCAGAGTGTGCTGAATACCAGGTCTCCATGTATTCAAATTTCCTATTTTAAGAACATCAACAAGCATTGCCAGAATTTCCCATCGCAGCATCTCCACACAATCAAATTTCACTAAATGTCTCCTCTGTATTGCAGCTCTGGGGCCGATTCCACACAGAGCTAAGATTTATCTTAAAGGCACTGAACACTATTGGTAATTACTCAAAATAATTGTTAGCATAAAAACTTACTCGGTAACGAGAAATGTGGAGCTGTTGATAGTATAAAACATTGTGAGAAACGGCTCCCTCTGATGTACAGTAGTTTTTGAGAAAGAAGTAATTTCTCACTAAAATATTTGAACTGAATTTGAGACCTCAGCTGAGGTCTCAAATTCAAGCATCTGAACGCAAACAACTTATGCGACAAGGGGTATTTTCTTCCATTATTCTCTTTCAACTTTGACGATCAATTGAGTTAAAATTTTAACAGGGTTTGTTAGTTTATGCATATGTTGAGATACACCAAGCGAGAATACTGGTCTTTGACAATTACCAATAGTGTCCAGTGCCTTTAACTGCAAAATCAATACAAATCACTATTGTAAGACTTACAAATGATCTTGCGATGAATTTGATTGCCTTGTGAAATTGGCCCCCTGGACTGCATTTTTTTATATTTCAATTTTTAAATATCACCTGTCGACACCAATGAATCCTTGAATTAGTTTGCTTTCTTCTTCAATTAGTGATTCAGAGATAATGATTGAAGTCCCTACGCTGATGAAAACATGTGATTACTTTTATATCAAATTCATTCTCCAGCAATGATTGCACACAGGGGGTGGACTCATCAAACAATCGTTAAAGCCGTTGGACCCTTTCGGTACAGAAAAAAAAAAAAAAAAAAAAGTTCACAGATTTACAAACAACTTACAGGTTTTACAGACGGTAGTGGTGAAAGACTTCTCTTGAAATATTATTCCATGAAATGCTTTACTTTTTTTTTAGAAAACAGTAAAACAATATCAATTCTCGATTCTCGATATCGAGAATTACTGATTTATTTTTAACACATGTCATGACACGTCGAAACGTGTGGAAACAAGGGTGGGTTTTCCCGTTATTTTCTCCCGACTCCGATGATCGATTGAGCCTAAATTTTCACAGGTTTGTTATTTTATATAGAAGTTGTGATACACAAAGTGTGGGCCTTGGACAATACTGTTTACCGAAGGGTCCAATGGCTTTAAAGGAACATAACAGAATTGATAAGGAAAAAAACTTGTCTAAGATCACAGACTTACATAAAACTTACACGGTCTATTGATGATGTTAGTAGAAAACATCCCTCAAAATATTTCTGTCTGAAATGTCATATTTGATGAGAAATAAATAAACCTAATTTCCTGTGTGGAGTTTATCGCTCAGTGAGTGTTTTATTCATATTTTTTTTGTAATAGATGTCAGTGTAAAATGTGTTATTGTTTTTTCACTGCTTTCTCGTGACCTAGATGGCTGATCGATCTCAAACTTCTACTGGTTTGTCAGTTTATGTATATGGTGGATTACATAAAATGCCTACACTGCCAGAAAATGTTTTGTTGGGGTTGAACAAAGAATTGACTAGAGTGGGATTTGAACCAACAACCTCTGGATTAACATGCCGGCGCTCTACCAACTGAGCTATCTAGCCCTATGTTGGCGGTGTCCCAAACAAAACAAAACAAAATTCTGTAATGTTCCTTTAAGTGTTTTTCAAGGTCCTTGGAATATATATGCTAATCTGATGGAATTTGTGTTATCTATTTTTAACTATTGTAATGACTCTGTAATTTGACCTTCGGGTCACAAGGTTTGTCAATTTGATTAAAATCCAAAATTCAAATTAAATTCAAACTGCTTTTACGAAGCAACGCTTTGCTTTACTGTTCTATTAAAGGTAGGGACACAGATTTGTTTTTGTCAACAAAATTCCAATTTACAGGCAAAATTATCAGGAAAGATACATTAAAAATAAAAAGTGACATGTGAAAGTTTCAGCTGAACACAGTGGCTACTTGCTGAGAAAACAGCAACAAATGTCAAGATATTTTCACAAGAATGTTTAATCCATCCAAACTATTGCCCGAGAAGACAGCAACCAACCACCAACTCTCAGAATTCATGAGTGAATCATTTATCAGATTTATTTGATAATTAATAATAATTAACACTAACCTTTTTCTGTACATGAACAACCGGCCACATCCCTCCAGCCACTCCGTCCAGCGTAGCCGACAATCTCCGCCCATTGTACGTCAAGAACACACGCCCTTTAGCCTGCTGACCGTGGGCGTGGCTACCTCCTTCCCCATCGCGTTCCCAGCCGATGCCGGCCACGTCTCCGACGCTTAGAGTTACGTCTAGCCTTAGGCTCTTCCATTGTAGCAGGCTGGCACCGCTGTAGTGCACACCTCGGCCGCTGCTGTAAATAAAAATGAATAACAAAAACAACAAATTAAAAAGAGCTAAGGTAAGTACTGAGTATACAGTGCTAACACACATGGGAGTGTATATGGGTAAAAACCAAATTTAATATTCTTTATTCCCGATGCAAATTTCCATCTAAAGATATCATTGCCGTATCCGCTTCCTAAATCTAGGATTTGAACTGGCTCAAGCTACAGGGCAACCTCTGTGGTCTAGTTGGCAAGACACTGCTCTAGAATTGCAAAGGTCACGGGTCTGAATCCCACCCGAGTAATATGCCTGTAATTTTGTTCATTCATCTACTTCTTCACTTCTGAGCGCTTTATTTGTAATTTTTTTTATTGCGTTTACACTCGTGGCCATTGGCCAACTAACAGTAAAAATTACAATTTATACAAAAATAGTTTACATAAGTATAGCTTTCAAAAACAAGTCCAGAAGATATTTTATACCAAATATTTGATTTAATCAAGCAGTTGCTACAGATCGCAGCGCGCCCAACCAATAAAAAAATACTCAGAACAGTTACACCAAAACAACTTTGTTGTAGTGTTTTGTCCTTGAACAGAAGCAATTTAGGTTGACTGGCACAGTTCCAAAAATGAAAAATAATTGCAGAATCAAGACTCGGTTTGTCATAATTTGATTGAAAACTTGCCCCCAAATTAATAAAAGATGCCCTGCTCTACAATTAAAGAGCTCTATTAGATTATCGACTCCGCAGAGAGTTACCCTTCAAGCATCACTAACATAATTTAGTTTAATAAAGTTCCCCATGGACATTCATTTACCTCAATCAAAATAAAACCCCAACAATGTTTGGTGGTATATATTTTACGTGTTCTTAAACACATGAAATGAAATTTAGCTGAAAGAGAAATGAAAAAAAAAAAAATTGAGTCGAAAGAAAGTGACCTTAATTACTGAACAAGGGAATTTTTTTTGGGGGAAATAACTATAAAGCTTAGAATCTGAAGAAGTATTTAGAGACCAAAAACCTGAAATCACTGGACAACCACTTTGGACGCTGGTACGAGGAAGCCGTATGCCACTGTCTTTAGCTATGAAAACGATACAAGCCGTCATAAGACATTTGTACACTGATAGAAATTCAGCAACAGAGTAGCAGTACAACAACGTTTGCTGCCAAAGCAAGTTAGCAGTTTCAAAAACCATCTTTGGTTGGGACCATCATCCCTGCTCAGATCATTGCAAGATGAGTTCTTATTTCATTTCAACGATGACGGCATCAGTACTTGCTCGTGATCGTGACCAACCAAAATAGGAGGCATCAACGAACTGTGTAGTTATACACCAACCAAAGCAACTTTTACAAACTTAGTTACCCTCGTGGTTTATTACTTGACATTACTGAAGAAAGAACAAACTTTACATTTAATGTGTCTGCCTTTTTATGATAGAGTTCTGATGCAGTTTAATAACCACTAAGTAATGACAATGACATCGCATAGGCTGTAATTCTCTGGACCGACAAATTAAACAAGTCTTTTTAAAAAGTGGAGAGCGATAAAAAAGAAAGCACTCTCCAATCTTATCAAGGAAGCGGGGAATGTAAATGGTTTGCTGAGAAAATTTAAACGACCTCAACATTTGTTTCCTCGCGTTTACTTCAAGCTTTTTCACTAACAATGGAGCTGACCACAGAGTCCAGTAGTTCAAATATGCCACAGATGTCCGAAGATAAGCCAGATTTATTCTACATGTACCTGATATTGTGTTCACTTGGACTGCTGGGCAATGCATTCGTCTGTCTGGTCATGCTGCGATACCGTAACATTTTCAACTCTACGACCAATAAGCTCATCATCCATCAGTCCATCGTGGATTTTCTGGCCTCTCTCTTTTTTTTTCTCAGCCGTTGTGTGGACAAATCGGATGTCGTGCCAGACAACTTTCTGGGCACACTTTACTGTAAACTGTGGAAGCTAGAAGTAGTACCATTTGCTCTTTTTTTCACGTCGACCAACAATCTGGTGGCAATCTCCTTGGAGCGTTACTTTGCAACCTGCCATCCTGTCAGACATCGAAACATGTTTTCAAGTCGTCGGCTGAGATTAATCATAGCAGCCATCTGGTTGTCAGGATGTATACCTGCTACCCATTCTATGCCCTTCAAATATCAAACGAATGGCACATGTGTGGACATTGTCTCCACTCTTGAGATCAAGACCGTCGTCGTGTTTTTTATACTCCTTACAACCTTCGTCATCCCAATGGCCATCCTACTCTTTGCGTACATTAAGATAATTCTAGAGCTTCACAAGCGGTCTGGAGCCAGAGATGGCGGACAAGTCAACAACGCTCAGAACATGCTGTCCAAGGCAGAGAAGAACGTTACAAAGACCCTTTTCGTTGTGGCTATTTTCTTTGCACTTTGCTGGGTACCAATTGAGACTACGTACCTAATCGCAAACCTTGGTGTACCGAAAGCTTGGAAGGTTTACCGAGTTGTGAGTGCGTTCGTAGTGGTGAATCTGTGGGTCAATCCGATCATCTACTGCTTCACTTACGAACGCTTTCAGAAACAAGTCAGGAAGATGGTTTGTGGTGGACGTCAGCGCAATGCCAACCGCGTGGACACCACTAGTGGATCAACGAGGCAGGAAGTCAACACGCAGTTCACTTTACAAGGAAGTGCCACAGTGTCAGCTATTGGTGTGACGGATAATCCTGCTTAACTTTAGCTGTTCGCAAATCCAGGGAGTTTTGAAGAGGTAATGACTTTTTTACTTTTTACAAATCAGCATGTTTGATTTTAGAAAATAAAACAAAATAATGGTGTTGGATGACAGTCAAGGAATTTTAGACTCTTGCCGTATTTAGGGTCTGTATATGTTTGGTAATGGCTCTGAAAATGAATGGAAATCAAAACTTATGCTGTTTAAAGTACGACAGCTTTGGATATAATAGTATAATGCATTTTGAGAAACATTTTACTTCGAAGTACTGTGGTTATGGAAAAAGATATACATTGTAACTTTTTGTCCCCCCAATTTTTTTTTGAGCTATCTAAAAAATGGTACCACCATTTGAAAATGTCGCGGGTTAGTTTAAAGGAATATATCTAAAACTACATCGTAGTAAAACAAACAGTGAGTTCCAAATACCAAACGTCTACAATCCCTTTAACTATGTGCGATGCCATGCAGTCTGTATTCCAGGAACACTGACTGCAGTCGAGGCATACACAAGCTTGAAGCTGATTCCCAAACTTTATTTTGGTCACAGCTTCTTAAAGAGCTACTTACCAAGTTATTACCAAGTTTACAAACGCATATATTTTCTTTCAACATGGATGCTTTTCAACATGGATGCTTTGTTTGACCATGATGTGATTTCTCGTGTGTTTTCACACTCTAATGATTTTTTAAACTAACTGCACCGGCTATGTACATGTAGTACTACTATTAGTAACTAGTGTATTTGTTAAAGAATGCAAAATGAAAAAAAGTAATTAGAAAGTTTTTTTTGAAATTTCTGATACAAACAAGAAAGACTAACTCGCTCCTAAGATGAACATTATTTTGGTCACACTGTTCTACTCATTTCTCAAAAACTACAGCACCTCAGCAAGTAATTTTTTAAGGGAAGCTTCCTACCATCATTATCTTTAAACCGAGAAAGTTTAATGTAAATCTATGGACATTGTGTTTTGTGTCGTACAAGTACACAAACCGATGTGTGTTAGCACTGCACACTCAGTATTTTCCCACGTTCTGTGAAAAAAAAAAATCACGGGCATATTACTCGGTGGGATCCGAACCAACGACCTTTGCAATTCGAGAGCAGGGTCTCACCAGTGTCTTACCAAGTTGCTTATTGTCAACAATTTGCACTGATTAGCACAGTTTCATTACTTGGTGTTCACAGTATTTATCAATGAATGTTTTTACTGAGCCACTTTTATGAACCATTTCACACTAAACTTTCACATAGGACTTTAATAAGAGGGTCTTTGTTAAGGAGAATTCACATTACACTTTTCATGGCTAAACATTTTCCAGGATAACAAACTCCAGACTGGCTTTATCGATGTAAAATTTAACCCTGCCCAGGACTACATGTAGATTATACCCAACGATCTCAGTGTTAGTATACATTGTAGAACTGGGTTTATTTCCCGCTGGGTTAGACAGCGTTGTATGAAAGAAATCTCCGGGTCAGTTTGAATCTGTGTTGAATACTGTTTACATGTGTCGATAATGACGAGGATCATAGTTGTAGTAGTGTGAGAAGGACTATAAACAAAGGTTGTAAACATTTGGAATGTATAAAAATCAAGTGGTATGGGAGTGACAATCACACATTCATTCCTCTAGAACGAATAAGTGGTCCTTAGGAAAACAAAACGATGTCTGGCTTATCTAAAATGTACAATGCGCCGTATTTTTGGTCGCGTGAGGGCACCCTCAAGAGTATTTTTATCATTTCCGGGGGTATATGCGATTTGTTGTGCACAGTTTCAATAGGCGTTCTGTCACTTTTGTTGCACCGTAGTTTTAAGTTGCTTTAGAGGTGGGTTGTATCGGCTCCTTCAAATGTCTTATTGTCCGTGATGGATTAGATGTCTGTGTTGTTAATGTGTTCCGGTCTTTCATATCTGTTTTGGGTACGAATGAATATACCCCCGGAAGTGATTGAGAGCGCCCTCATGCGGTCAAAAATATGGCCCATTTGTAAAGCATTGTTCAAAGTCTGCTATTGGCAAACCTAACTATTGACATTAAAATAAATTTACTTAGATTTGAGGCACTGTACACAATAAAACAAAATATTTTTCCAAGTTGTGTGTACACTTTTGTGAGAGAGAGTTGGGGTGTCTACCTGTTTGATCCGTGCGTTTGGCAAAGCGAGGATGTTCGCGCTTCACTTTCGTGTAAAAAAAAACCCCAAAACAATAGGGATTTTTGTAAAGAGACCAAGTCCACACATTGGGAGAACAAGAGGCTTTTAAACACAATGTGGACTAATACCCGTCCACATAATTTTTTTTTTTTTAGTTAACAGAACAATAAAATGTCCACAGACTGCAACAAAGAGATCGTGCGTTTTGTAACAAACCCGTACAGGGACAATTCGTGCCCTGCAAAGTAGCAACACCACAATACATGCATTTCTCATACAAACACATGGTCTTTAAAGGCAGTGGACACTATTGGTAATTACTCAAAATAATTATCAGCATAAAACATCACTTGGTAACGAGTAATGGGGAGAGGTTGATAAAACAGAGAGTATAAAACATTGTGAGAAACGGTTCCTTCTGAAGTGACATAGTTTTCGAGACAGAAGTAATTTTCCACGAATTTGATTTTGAGACCTCAAGTTTAGAATTTGAGGTCTCCAAATCAAGCATCTGAAAGCAAGAACTTCGTGTGACAAGGGTGTTTTTTATTTAATTCATATCTCGCAACTTTGACGACCAATTGAGCTCAAATTTTCACAGGTTTGTTATTTTATGCATATGTTTAAATACACCAAGTGAGGAGACTGGTCTTTGACAATTACCAATAGTGTCCACTGTCTTTAACTGTATTTCAATTGGATAAAGATCTTACTTGTGGAAGAGCACAGTGCCCACGGGATTTGTCCAGGCCCCTTCTTTCTTCTCGGCACTGGGTGCAAACCCAAATGACACGGAGGGGCCCGCCTCGTCAGCCAAGTCACCATTGGAACAGATCTCCAGCTCCCAGTAAAAGGACGGTGCCTGTTGGAAGGAAATAGAAATTGAACAATAAAAAACAAGTAGGTTTTGACCAGGGTGTTTTTTTGTTGGGGACACAATTTCATGGCTCTGCTTGCTGTTGTCTTATGTGCTTAAAAGTCCATACGTGTAGATTCATATGATCTACGGAAAGCTGTAAGCGCAGAATTCTAAGGTACAATGTATGCAGAGCAAGGGCCCAATTTCATAAAATCAGCTTTTAGGCACAAAAACCAGCTAAGCACAACAACATTATGCATACCAGAATAAGGTTACTGGCTAAAACACCATTTCACATGTACCATTTGTGGTACCAATTTTTTAAAGCAATGTTTACTGCTGAAATTTGGTCTGGGTATTACGGCCCGTTTTGACAACAGTCAGAAATTTGTTAGTGTCCACTGCCTTTAAGTTGTGCATCACTAACACAAGTAATCTTGCACAACTGGACATCCACAGCTGCGTCCACAGCTGCGTCAAGTTTGGTGAAATCATCAGGGACCGATGTACCGGTAAGCAAATGTTTGTGCTTACTGTAGCAAAACAAATGTGCTCAAGCAAAAGAGAATTTTACCATGATTTCTCAAGCTAGCAGAAAAATGGTAAACAGGTTTATGAAATAGAAACTCTGCTAAGGGGCGTTCCGTAAGCACAAAAACGGCTGCTTACATGTTTTATGAAATTGCCCCCAGGTACTTACTTGATTTGGTACAGGCTGAGTGGCGTAACACATGACCCCCCTCGGCAAACCACTCCCGGCATTGTTATCTCCTAGAAAGGTTACTGCCGTCTGGTTGTGAGAGAAGAGGCAGGCACGGGGTGGGGGGAAACTACGGCTTGGGTTCCAACCGATATCTTGAGACTGTTGAGATCAAAACAAAAAATTAGGAATTTTAAGAAAATCATTTCACTTCATATAAATTGAAAGTTTTTAACCTGGAATGGATGAATACTACTTTGGTTTCACTATTACCAGGGATGAACAAAATAAACAAATCAAAAATTAATTTGTTTGTCACTTAATAACAACCATAATAACATACCATGCGTGACAAGTTCTTTGCTGGTGGTGGTGGAGGTCGAGCACAGTCTCTGTACAGCATGCGAAGACGCTGGCATTGGGCCTCTACTACTGATACTCTCTCCCCTAGTGAAGCAAAAAGAACAAAGAAAACCCAGTATTAAATAAGAACCCAGTATTAATATTATTAGGCCCCCAAAAATTGAGTTGCCCTTCAGTAAAAAATATTTAAAGGGGTCGGTTGGTGCAGAAGTAAATGAATAATCAAAGACAAAAAACACTCAACTTCATATCTTTTAAATTTTTATTTCAACATTTTTTACACTTTTTCCTGGCACTTTATTCGTAAAACCTAGAAAGTTTGTGTGTTTCATTCACAGAGGGCAACTCAAGTTTTTTTGGGTGTCCTTAGTATGACATGATAAGCACTTGACGATATACCTGAGCTGCACTGTTGAGCCAGCGACTTGAGCACCTCAACAGGTAGAGAAGAATGCTTGACAAACTCAGTGGCAAACGAGGGCTCCCTCATGTGTAGAGACAACACGGCACACGCTCTGTTAAAAACAAAAACAAAGAACTCTACATTGCACTTATGCTCCAATGAACTTCCTTTTCACGGTTATCCTGCTCTAAAGTAAGGATGATCTTAGTCCGCTATAACACCCACGCCATGATGCATTTCTTATAAAGTTTCCTTTTGTTGAAAAGTTTGCCTGAAAGATTTGCGTAATGAGCCCACCGAGACTTCTTTCACTTCTAGGTACTGGCTTTTACAAAGACATTGAATTGTTTTGTTGCTATGATACTATTTTTTTGTTTTTTTTTTCTCTGCTTTTGTTCATAGGTGGTTATAATTGCTGTCGTTGCTTTTCATGGGGTTTGTTCTTTCATGTATTATCCTCCATCTGTGTCAGATTGCTTTTTTCTACAGGGCCTCCAGGCAGAACAGTTTTTTTCACACTGATGGGGCTTCCATGTATAAATAATATATACACAAAGGCAATCAGATTTTGGAGCCCAGATCTGTGCAGGCAGCAGATGCCAACAAGTGTTACAAATACAACAGGTTCAAGGTTGTTGAAAAACTAGTTCCTATTTACCTTGATCTGATCTCAGCCAGCACTCGACATGATGCCATAGCTAGGCAGCTTCCATCACCCACGGCGGGTAAGGTCGCGGTGAGGGGGGACATTCCTCGTTCGTTCCTGGGTAGCAAGAGGCTGTGTAGAGCCGACACCACTCGCTCTGTCATGGAGAGCTGCTGGAGAGGTATGGTCTGGCGGAGATAATGAACCACATTAACAGGTAAATTTTAGGTTTAGTAGGGCGTCATGGCCGAGTGGTTTAGAGCATCGAGATCTGGTGGTTAAGTCATCGTAGAGTGGTTCGAATCCCAGTCATGACATTTGTGTCCTTGAGCAAGATGCTTTTCTACAATTGCTTCTTTTCACCCAGGTGTATAAATGGGTACTTGCGAGGGTAGAGGTTGATATTGTGAACGAAAAAGCAACTAGCGCCATACAGCAGCTCAGGGCTGTATACTCCACAGGGAGCTGAGAAAGATTAAAGAAATGTTATTGGCCCAATACGCCTCTCTTAATATTCATGCATGACGTCATAATTCTTACCCAAAATGAGGCTATAGGCACACGTCTGCCACCACTTGCAGTGGCTGCCCCTATAGACGATGTGACCTCTGACGCCACTAGAAAACCATAACATGATTCGCGCGCATACCGCCGGGCAAAACCTTTGTGTTTTGGCAGTCAGCTAGGAAGTACACGCAATCTTACTATGACTACGCGTCTTTATGCCTGCCCAAACATGACGTGTACAGTGTTTGGTCAACAGAGGGTGGTTTGAGTGTAAACATACATGTAGGTCACATCGTCTATAGCCTCATTTTGGGTTAGAATTGTGAAATACGTCATGCATAAATATTAGGAAAGGCGTATGACCAGGGTACTAATGTAAAGCGCATTGATCCTGGTCATGACACTTATGTCCTTTGTCAAGGCCTTTTACTACAATTGCTTCTCATCACACAGGAGCAAATAGGTACCTACAAGAGCAGAGATTGTTGATGCCAATAATTTTTTAGCGACCTGCACGCCACTTTGACTGCATACTCCAAAGGAGTTGAGATGGTTTTAGGAATGCTAAAGGCGGAATGCTGGCGTCCTGGGTTTGAATCCTACCTAAGTAGCCTGTTGGTTTTCCCTTGGATGGACTTGACACTGGGAAAACACTGAGTTAATGACAGTAGTGTTTACCACAGTGCTTATCACTGTAAGGGGTTAACAAATTTGTTTTGCCGATATCTAAAAAATGTGAAATTTTTAAAATAAATTGTTCACAGGTACTATTATTGTATACGTCTATATTTATATAGGATTCAAACACTTAAACAATTCCAAGTGTATGAACCCTGTAACTTCCCCCCTAAATACCAACCTGGCTGCTTGGTGGTTGAAGCCTAGACAGGGGGACCTCCAGCGTGTTATTAGCCCGCGGGATGCACATCTCCTTAGTGATGTTAAACTCCACTGTAGCTACGGACTGGGGCTCTGATATGCTGATCACATGACCCAAGAGGGGTCGCGACCCTTCACCTGTGACCTAGGAAGACGAGGGGAATGGAAAGAGGTGAAAATATGCAGCACTTAAAACAAAAAAAATGTTCCTTTTTCAGAAAGTTTTCTCAGAGAGGTTTGCGTCAACATTATGTGAGAATCTCTTTTGGGAAGTGTTGGTTCTGAAAAGAACTGGGCCCAATTTCATAGAGCTGCTAAGCACGAAAATTTGCTAAGCATGACATTTCTTCCCTGATAAAAACAGGATTACCAGCCAAATTTCCATTTGTTACATAGTGCTTGTTACTGGTATTCAGCTTTTGTTTGCTTATCCTGAAAATCACATGGAAATTTGGTTGGTAAACCTGTTTTTATCAAGGAAGAAATTTCATGCTAAGCAAATTGCCGTGCTTAGCAGCTCTATGAAATTGGGCCCAGGTAATTCAAAACCACACTATTAAAAAGGGATTTTCAAATGTAATGGTGGTGCCGCAAACTTCTCTCAGTTATACTTCTACCATGCAAAGTTTCAAATCCTCATAAGAAAGTTTTCTACAAAATACCCCCAAAAAACTACTCGGTAGGATCCCACGTTAATGGATTGTGACTTGTTATCCGTGGGGTTTTCTGCTTGACAAGTAAAAAAAGTTTTCTTACAATGTGAAAATCTCTTTTGAGTAGTTCTGGTTATGAAAATCAAAAATATAAATTTTTGTTTACCTTATGTTATCACACTGATTACAAACTTTAAACTTAAAAGAAAAAATTTTAAATTGCAGAAAGAAGATCAAAACAACAAACGCGTAAACACCACTGCAAACTGACCTGAACTTTGGATCCGACCTTCACGCTCTCCTTGAAGCCTCCGAGAGCGCAGAATGCTGCCACCACTTGGCGACAAATGGACATGAGTCTAGTAACGGCCTCTCCCTGGGACTGAGCGTTCAGCAGAGAGAGATGGGTGGCTTGCTGGGAGGTCAGTTGGGAGACCAGGGTCAGAGCATGGGACAGCACCTATACAAAAATTAAACAAACAAGTAAACAAACATGACGAAACAAATGAAAACAAACAAACAACTCACTTTTCATATGAACAAAATTTCTAGTAAATTTTTTGGTTTCAAACTAACCAGTGTTGAAATGTTTTGTAACATGCTGCGAAGCTTCTAGATTATCTAGTTATAAATAAGTGTTGTTTTTTAGCCTTTCGGGAAAGACTCTGCTAGGGTCATTCATACCATAGGTCCTTTTGGTTGGTAAGTTGTTTGCAACAGCTAATTCAATTTTCTCATAGATATAAATACAATCCTCTACCATTTGTTCCTCAATTTGGAAATAACATTGACAACATGAGGTAAAAAGTACATCTGGCAGGATTCTGCTAGGTGCTTAAGCACAAAATAAAGCTTAGAACAACAAATTATTATGCTTAACAGAGTAAGAATACCAGCCAAGCTATCATGCAACAATTTGTGACTGGTATCCTGCTCATTTCTGCTTAGCAAATACACTAATTTTCTGATAAGTTTTAGTTTTATTAGACTTTACACTGGCATAAAAATATACAAATCAATAAATAAAGTGATAAATAAATCGATAAATAAAGCTTACGCAGCTCTATGAAATTGAGCCCTGGACTGCACTCAATAATTAATTTATAATAGATGTTATAATTAATTTGACTCACCCGTTCCACAGCGGATGCCCAGATGAGGGCGGTGTGCGTCTCAGGAGCCGTCAGTAAGCTATGTAGAAGTGCGATGACCTCCGATGCCATGCTGTTGGCAACATGGCCGCTGATGAACGGCCGGACTGGATCAGTTCTGAAAATTGGTTTTAAAATTGATAAGTGTGAAACCGTGAAATTGAAAAGTTTGAAACTAATAAGTGGCTTTAAGGAGTTAACCTTTTCAAGGAGAAGTTAATTTTAATGATCAAATTTATAAATTGTATATTATGACAAATTCTTATTGAGTTATCGCTTGAACAGCACTCCTTTTTGTTTTAGCCATAATGACCTTGACATTTGGCCTGGGGGTCCAAAAACTATAGGCTTCTGGGAAATCCCTAGACCAATCTAATTACCAAGTTTTGAGTTGATGTGCAAAGTCCAGATATGGTCAATGATTGCACACAAACATGCATGCACATATGAAAGTGGCTACAATTATAAAGTATCAAAGCCTTGTACTAACCAGCATTAAGTAGAATAATTGTTAAGCCATTACACTATGTCACTACTACTACGTCATTTGCTACCAAAGTGGTCTCGTAGCATGAACTGCAGTTGGTTGCCTCCAAGTTGCTGGCAAAAGCTAGCTTATGCGACAAGGCCCTAAAGACGCGATGCTAAAATCAAGGTCCTAAGGCATGCAGTCCAGTGTAAATTTCAAGACCTGCCCTCACCTTGCCAGCTCTGCATTCTTCTCTCTGCACACCACCTCCGTGGCTACCTTCTTCTTCTCTTTGCCGTTCTCGTTGACTGATTCCCCGTTACTCTCCACGGGGGGTCCTGTGCTGACGACGAGACCACCCTGGGCCCACTTGCCTGCTTTACGGATCGCGGCGTTAGCGTCTTCAGTGAAGACTTCAGCTTTACCGTACTGCAAAAGGAAATATCAGAATATTATTACTGTTATTTATTCGGCATAAAAAAAAAAAAAAAATACAAAATACAGGAATAACAAAACACAGCAAGGACAGTAAGCCATTTTGAGATATGATGGACTCATTACTATTATAACACTATTTGGTTTGGGTACCTAATGATACTTCCCAATGATATTACTGTTACCTAATGATATGTTTTGCTTTAATCCGTAATCAGGTAACTGTCGCTATTCTTTCATGAGAGTCTGGAAATAAATGTATTCTATACTTGAATTGAATTGAATTGTAAATTTGTCTGTATATACCCCGACCAAACAGTGCATTCCTATAGTGGCCAACATGTACCTCAAAAAGGCTAATGGCACATGCCTGGAATAAAAAAAGTTAACTAAATAACTGTGATTCGGAAGCCTTTTAGTCCAATGCCAAAGTACACAGTACAAGAAAGTACACAGTATACAATGCTTAACACACATCTGTGCAAGGGTAAAAACAAATTTTATTCTTTCTCCCCGATGCACAACTATCAAAACTACTTCAGAGAGCTTGTGAGTGAAGATAAAAGCCGAACCTTTGTCATTTCTCTGTCCATTCGTACCACTCTCTCCATGTTGACTCCACTGCCGAGTCTGAAGGGTCTGCCATCAGAACTGCTAGTTTCAAAGATCAAGGGTGAAAAAAAATAAAAATAATCAACAGTGAACAGCTTGGGCTGTGACTATGCTAGCAAAGTCCTATTCTTAAGCAGTGTTGCTGAAGCCAAAGGCTGTAGCCATAGCCAAAAGTCATAACCCAATGATTTCTGTTATATTGACTAGATGTCGGGCCCAATGAATCTACTAAACGTGCGTTTATTAGTGGGCTTTGAAAAATTTAAACATGGAGTCATTACACCAATCTGTACGCAACGCAAACATTTGAAGTTTGGTTCTGGAGCAAATTTATTTCACCAGATTTTGCCTATTTCTCTGTAGTTTTTGAAGATAATGTCAAAGAAATTAAATGTACACTGTCTAAAGCAAAGGAATCAAATACATCCAAAGTCAAGTGTTGTGCAGTTTAGGATGCTAGAATGCCAGAAGTTCAGATGTTCTGAAAATTTGAAACTCCTTTCAACAAGAAAGGAGTCTGTTTTGGTGTTTGGATAACCATTCAATAAATAATACGCGTGCCATTGATCTCTTGAGAAAAAGGCCAACTGCAAACAATTCCCTTGCACATGCGTGTTTTGTAACTTGTAAGCCCTCTAAAGCGTATTGCGCCGTTGATGTTCAAACGTGTATAACGCGCCCAACGTGTCCTATGATATATTAGAGAAAAGACCATATCCGTAGCCGTTTGACTTAGATATGACCTAACATTCTTACTTTCACTTGATGGAGAACATAAAAAAAAAGACAGTAAAACTTCTGTGCTTTCAAAAGTAAAAAAGACAGCGTAGCCTTGTGAAGGGGTCGCTGAGACCGAATATCGAACGTTCGAACCTTAGAAGAGGCTGAATGACCTCATGAGAAGACTGATCCTCTCTCTTATGGATAAACACCGAGATGCGGCCATCCTGTGCTTCGGACTCCTCCCCTTTATCTCTGTCACCATTAGAGGGCGCTGTGGCCTGACTACCATCGGCGTTGACTGAGGATGGGTTTTCCAAAGATGCGGTGGTCTGACAGCCTTGAAATAAAAGGAGATATTAATTCTGAGAAAACAGGTCTGTACAAGTATGGGGATGTTTTATTTCATTCCGGACTTCTAACAATATTAAATCAAAACAGCCTTGAATTTGACTTTTTGTCTGATAAAATATTCCTTCTTGGATGGTAAAGACCATCCTGAAATTTTTTCGCATAATGTTGTCATTAGATTTTGAGATTGTGGACAAAATTTGCCCTAGAGTGTACACCACAAAATTGAATTTGACATTTGCCTTCCTCTCACAGAATAGCTGTTTTGAATATTTCTTTTTCATACATGTATTCCCACCACAACTACCTACCAGGTACAACGTAATCTCCAAGTTTAGCCAACAGCAAGCTGGCAATCTTAGCCGGCGGATCGTTCAACTGTTCCTCTCCTTCACCCTCCATCCCCTCGTCCGCCCCTCTCAGCAGAGTGGACACTTCCTGGCCCCAATAGGGAAGCTGCACGCTGGCACAGTCCTCTGCGCTCATGAGGGGGAGGGCCACTCGGCACAGTTGCAGGATGATGAGGACTAGTTTGGGGGAGGGACGCTGGTCCAGTAGGAGGGAGAGGAGTTTGGAGACACAGGCTGGCTGGCTCAGGATGGCCTTGCCCATTCGGCTCCTAAGGGTAATATTTGAAACATCAGAATAGCATCTATTTGTATTAATTCAAACGGTTTAAAATTAATGGGTTATACGCTTACCTTTTTTAATGTAAAAATGCCTTGATACTAAGCCACAGTACATGTATTTCATAGTAATTTACATAGTCTGTAGGTAGGTACTGAATTTTGAATGGTGTAGGAAGTTAAAACTCAAGATACATTCCTTTTTTTAATTTTTTATATATTTTATATGTTACACTATCCTGGGAGAGAAATTGACATCCCTTGTGTTGGTCGGATTGTGTTTTATCTTAAAATTCCCTGAAGTTCCCTGCCACACCAGCAGTCAAGGTACTGGGTCCCGGTGTGGCGGTTTCAGTCTTCCGCCGTGTTCAGTTTTCCGGGTGACGTAGTCGGACATATCATCACGTTGTTCGAACGGTTTTAGCTTTCCGGCGTGTTCAGTTTTCCGGGTGACCTGTCAGTGTCAGATATCACCGCGAGTACCCTGGCGAGTACTGTAGTTCTCTCAGCAGTGACCCCAAATATTACGATTCTTTTCTGTGTAGTCACATAATCTCTTGCCCCACTCTTTACATGTATTCATGGGTACAACTTTAGGCAGGTCACACTCTGCTTGCATAAAAAACAACTCATACGATCCACGCGTTTGCCGCTAGTTGTACTCGACTCATGGACGCCGCCATGACAGCTACCGGAGGGTAACGGATGACTCAATACGGCACTAAAAATGGACTACTTTCGCTTGCTGTGCGCAGGCATCGCATGATGTAATGCTACCGTATTTGGTCATTCGGAAAACTGAACACAGCGGAAAGTTGAAACCGCCACACCGGAACCAATTCTCAATTTTGATTTAAATTGGTTTTGAATTTTCCATTTAACCATATACAAAAATAAAAGTAGATGCAAAAATCTGTTAAAAAATATGATACAGTCTGGAGAATTTTGGGAAAAAAACAATTAAAGGAAAAGAAGACACTGTTGAAATAACTAAGAGTTTTATAATAATGTACACTTGTACAGGTCAAATAATTATAAACAAAAAAATTAAACTAAATTTTAGACTGAACAACTCAAATAATTCTAATAATAATATTGAACATGTCTTATGAGCCATCTCTGTCAACGATGACACTCCTGGTGCAAAAAAACCAAGAACTCTGCTATACACAAAAACAACCAAAGGCCGAAGCTGATTTCCAAAATATATACATGTAGGCTTTGAGCATAGAGTTATATTTCAGAACTAGAGGGCGCACTGGCCTAGTTACACAGCCCGGCGTGTGGCCATTTTGTAAGTAAAAAAAAGAAACCTGTCACGTAGCGTAGTATTTATCGTACACTCACACCGACGTGTACTTCATATTCACCGTTCGTACAACGCTCATCTTACAAAATCGTGCACATGTCTCCTTGCGGTTCTGTTGTGTTTGTGCACGCAGCATCACCAGTGCGCCCTCTAGTTCCTATAAACAACTCTATGGTTTGAGATGTGTTAAAAACTGAGAACAAAAAGATTACCTTGAGAGTTCATTGAGTAAGCTCAAGACCTCTTGCAGAGCCTCACTTCCAGCTGCTTCGTTCCCGCCAGACTCTGTGGCTCGAGCCAGATGATTGGTCAATAGGCTGGACACCTGACGGGCCAGGCCGGCGTAACCCAAAGCATCATGGGACGTCTCGTCTGCCTCCCAGGATACGCAGCGGCTGGCAAGTACCTGTTTGGGCAAACATCATTACTGCGTAAATTGAGGGCGTTCTTTTCATTTCAAAGCTTCAAAAGGGCATACAATGTATGGATGTGAATATAACCAGACATGCAACTTTCAAATTGAAGAAAAAATAGGAAATGGCCAATCACACTTTTCAGTATTTTTCAGTTTTCTAAGGCACTATTTTGAAAAGAAAAAGAGGAAATCAGCTTATTATCAGTTGCAAGCATGTATAATAAACATGTCCTCTTTTTACACGTTCATCCCTAGTTTATGACAACAGCAATATATCTGTACTTTTCTTTTCACAAAAGACTTTTTGAGTCAGGATGTTTTGCCATTGAAGGGCAGTGCAGTTGCCTGTCAAACATAGCAACGACTTTTAAAACTGGAACCCAGCCCAGGCTAGGACGAACACACGTTGTTTCGTGGTCTTAAAATTGACACAGAAATGATTGAGCTAACCTGGAATCCTTTCCAGGCTAGGGTGAACATTTGTTGTTTAGTGGAGTGTGGTTTTAAAATTGACTCAGAAATGATTGAGCTAACTTGGAATCCAGCCCAGGCTAGGGCGGACACACGTTGTTTAGTGGTCTGTGATTCTAAAATTGACTCAGAAATGATTGAGCTAACCTGGAATCCAGCCCAGGCTAGGGCGGACACACGTTGTTTAGTAGTCTGTGATTCAGACGATCCTCCACTGCTACCTGAGCTACCACCCCCTGATCCTAGACTGCAGAGTTGATCTAACACCTGGACGAGGCCGCTGTCAACTAGACACTGCTCCTCTCTCCTGCAAATAGGGTCAAAATAAAGTGTACACAAATCAACGATACAAGCTGAGTGAAAAAAAATTGAACGCATGGGTTTAATGCCAATGTGCGCCCAAATAAATAATATGGCCATTCGTGGCTGGGGGGCTTCTTCACAGACTTTTAACTCTGTGATAAAAGTAAATTCTGGCCTGAGCCAATATGGCTCTTCAGGCAGGTGTTTATATCTCGTTTCATTGGCATTAATCGACTGAGTATATTTCCATTCCCTCTGGTCAGGATGCCAGTCAATCCTTTATATTTCTTCTGGAGATGAGCAGAGTGCACCGTTCAAAATTATGAGACTCAACTCTATGTTTCTCAGAACCAAAACTTCTCACAAACAATATTTAGGTTAAACGAAGAAAACTTTACTAGAGCTGGACTTCAACCTGTGACCTCCACATTAATGCGCCGGTGCTCTACCAACTGAGCTATCGGTCCTTTGTTAGCGATCTCCCTATTTTGTCAATATCTTTGTTCAGGGATGCCAGTCAGAAGCCATGCAACCGTTCACTGCCTAACAGCCAGGGATCAAACCCAGTCAGTTTCCCTTAAGGTTTATTACTTTATCAAAGATATTTTAATCACACAACCAATTACTTGTCAGACCTTCTTAGTTCTTACTTCAGTTGGTGACACCATTTAGATTTGAAACCCCCATCTTACCTGGTGTATGGGATAGTGCAGAGCAGCCCTATGCTGTTTGCACACGCAACGGGGTGGGCACCAGCTAAGGTCACCACAGAGGTCATGGTTTCAGAGAAAGTTTGTTGAACTTCATCCACCATACCTCCACAGGCCAGCTCATCGACTCTGCCAAGGCAATAAAAACACAATTTAATTTAGAAAAAAAAAAAAAAAAAAAAAATACGCAATACATTTTTATAACCAAGTGTTTGGTGTATTCAAGGGGTATTATAGAGTTTCTTTTTAGGTGGATTTTGGTGATATATATAAATCCTATTTATTATCATTTTACAGTGTGGTAAGAAAAAACATCACTGACAAATTTTAGTCTGAAAGCTTACTGATTATGAAAGCATACTAGAACCAATTTTTTATGTGAAATATTTCAATCTGAAATGAAGTCATTTCGAGAAAAACACATCTGAAAACCTTTAAAAAACGTTACAACTGATTTTGGTTATTATTATTATTATTATTATTATTATTATTATTATTATTATTATTATTATTATTATTATTATTATTATTATTATTATTATTATTATTATTATTATTATTATTATTATTATTATTATTATTATTATTATTATTATTGTTATTATTTATTTGGCACTTCACATAAAAATAAAAAAATACAAAGAATTTATACGTAAAGGATAAAACTCTTAAAAACATTAAATATATAAATATATGCGTTTACATGCTGAACATTGTGCATTGTTTTGTTACTATTTATTATTATTATTATTAAAGAGTGAAGCCCCTCCCACTTTACCTGGGTCCATTTTGAATGACAGCTGTGACAGCAGCGAGTAGATGCATGGCTCCGCCCACTTTGCTCGCAGCGAGCAGTAGCTGCTTGATGTGTACGAGGGCTTGCTTGCGTGTGTTTCCTCGTCGCCAACGAACTCTGGCCGCCGATAGGAAGCTCTCCAGAGACACCTGAAAATAATCCCAAGAATGCGACTTGAGAATCTGAAAAAAATAACTTCTGCAACCTAGACTTGCCCTTTAGCATTTTGTAAAGTAGCTAATCAGGCTAGTATACTGTGTATTTTACTTGCCCCTAGGAATTTTAAGTCGCCCTGATTTTAAATATGTACTTGGTTTTGCTGTCCCTCGCCCATCTCGGGTAAATCGGCTTGGATTTTTTGTTCATGTACTGTTTTTGTGTACAAAATATATATTGTATATTTCCGATGTAGTAATGTAGCGATCGCAATCATTTAAATGGTCAAATAAGGTTTGTTCATACATTCAAAAATAAATTTTTAAATTGTGTTGTTCACTTATGAAAAGGAAGAAATATAAGTATTATAGGACGCACAGTTCAGTAGCCCAAAGGGCAAGTTGAGTAGTGGTTTTTACTTTCCTAAAGCAGTTTTTACAAGACACTGTAGGGCGGGGCTAGTGTTAAGGATCAGCCCTGTACACCTAACCCAGTTCATAGCAACAATCAAAAGGCCACTATTTCATTCATAAAACTAAATTTACCTTTGCAATGAAGCTTGCAAAAAAGCTACAACTTCCCTCTTAAAGAAACACCCAAAACACTCCCCCCCCCCCAAAAAAAAAAACACCTGACAGGTGTTGAGCAAGTACTTACAGCTTGTTCCGGGTTGGTGCCGATAAATGAAAAGAATTCATCCAGTAGGATGGCATGAGCTCGTTTGTCTGTCGGTTTACTGTCGCTCTGAGCTAGCTCCTGAAGCAGAGATAACGGACCTTTCCTTCTAGATTGCCATCTTGATCTGAAGGAAAAAACAGTTATTGAAGATTATTTTAAATAATGGCAAACCATGGCATTCTCCTTCAATCCTAATTGCAAAATGGTTTTGAAATAAACAACCGCTGTTGATGCATTCTTCTAAAACTAAAGCACATACTTTTTAAAATTTATAAAATCAAATTGTAATTCTTGATGTTTTTCTGTAATTTGTAACAAATCTTTTGTTAAAAAAACCTGTTTTTTAAACACAATTCAGCCTTTTGCTGCGAAGTTTGAATGTCTTTAAAACAACAGAAAGCTTTCGTTTAAAGGCCGATTTTACAACCTCTGTTTTCACCTTGAAGAAATTGTCTTACTTAATTGAATTCTCTTTAATAAAATAAAAACAATCATTGAGATCAGCAAATAAATTACAAACAACCTAAATTGTATTGACTTTTAGGCTTCTCTTTGAGAGAAGTGACTTTGTATGTGGCTGCAGTGACTGTGCTAATAGCACTTTAAAGCACTTCGGCCATCTCAAACACAATCTACATACCTGCTGCTCTTAGCCGAATCCTTGCCTAGTTCCTTGCCTCCTTCTAGCTCCATAGGTAGAGATACACTGCGAGTGAATGGTGGGCTTGGAGGGGGAACTGACTGATCGACAAACACTAGACCTGACAAAATACAAATAAAATTTTATAACTAAAAAAAAGGTCATTTCTACTATCCTTCTATTGAGGGTTTGTAGCATGTGGACCACATTGGTAGTTGTCAAAGACAAATAACTTAATGTGACCAACATATATGTGAAACAACAAACATGTATACATTTGAGCTGAATCGATCATTGGAGTCACGAGAATACAGTGAAAAAAAAAAAAAAAAAAAAAAAAAAAAAACACAAAGAAGTTTTCACCCTTTTAAAACATAAACTTTTCATAGTGACTCTTATTTGGGAAAATGAGTGGATCACAAACTGAATGTGACCTCGGATTCCCTCATTAAAGAATATGCATTTTCGTTGAAGAAATATTTTAAAAACTTTAGGAACTTGACTCTAGTATGCTACCCCAACAGAAAGATCTACTCTGCAAATAAACTGAGGACATCTCAATTGCCAGAAAAAGAAATCCCTTGAGTTCAAGATCTTTTCTGACTGCTGTGGGAACAGATTGTTTTACCTCTGGGTTCATTGCTGGGATGCTGCGATACGCTGCGGGATAAGCTGCTCGGATGTGATTGGAGACTCTCTGTTGCTATAGTAACATGAAGAAGTAGCTCCACCCTCTCTAAGATGGCCATCACCAAGGACCTGGTCTTGGGCATCGTCTCCTTGGGGCCATCCTTAGGGGTCATGCTCGCTTCTTGCTCAAGTTTTTCTCTGTCGAAAAGAAATAAATGTTTCGTTTTATTTCACTTATATTTAATTTTGAATATTATTTTTCATTCAATTCAATCAAATTAAATTTAATAGAACATTTTCTTTCACATTTGAACATTATCATCCCTAAAGGTGAGGCTTGTGATGGATGTGCCTGTTACAACAATACAAAACAAAACAGGATAAACAGTACTTAATTGTAGAATAAAGAACTAATAACTGTTACGGTAAATTAAATATACAAAAGTTAAACATAAACAGGGAGACAGGCATTGAACTCATTTTTCTTTTGGAGGAGGGGGTGGTAACATCGCTGAAGAAGTTTCCAAGACGTTTTCAAAAGCAAGGCATGTTTTAGGCCATGGCGGAATTGGCGGAGACGGCTACGGCTACTACATTTTGTCATCACATGTTGATGTATAACTCATCCTTGACAACACCATGGTTGTAGCCATAGCTGTAGCCGTTGCTGTAGCCAACAATTTGGAAACAGCCTTACCTGAGGAGCTTAACTGCATCTTCTTGATCGGCAGATTCAAAGTCGATGTCTTTGAGGTAGGCCAAGAGCTCCAACTCTCGCATTTTGTTCTGAAAATAAATAAGTAAAGGAATAAGATAACGTATCATTTGGTGTGATTATCCAAGAAGGAAATTATTGATGACTCTTTGTCTACATTTATTCCTTTTCATCCTCATTCAATATTTCAAGTACAACTCCTTTTTCTCCTTCTTGCACATCGTTGAATTTGTTTGGTAAAATTAAAAAATCTAGTCCCTTTCCTTTAAACCCCCTCCCCATTGACTCGTTTTTTTTTCTTCTTTCTTCGTTATCCTTCTGTTCTTTGTGCTTTCTGCCTTTCTCTTTTCATTTCTTTCTACTTGCCTGCTTTTTTTTATATTGGGGGGAATTGTTTGTGTGTGTTGTGATGTCATTGAGCCTTTATTACCTCTTGTTGATGATACATTGCAAAGAAAGCCGAGGTTGATTGCAACGACCCTCCTCTCATCTCATCCAAATCATGATTCCACTTCTGCTCTAACTCCGCCAAAAGCTAAAAGACCAAAAAAAAAAAAAAATTTTAGATCTGGAAATTTCTGGCACTCCATATCAGGAACTTCCTGACAAAACTAAAAACTGGGATTATATCCTCGTCAAATAGACAAATCAGTGCTTTCAAACAAAAGTTTTTTAAGCTTAGCAGGGTCTGAAGGATAAAAATAAACTATAAATAATAGTGAACTTGCAGGTACAACCATGTAATAATTCTCTTTTGAAGGAGTGTTGGCTATAAAAAGAGCCGGTTTGGTCTCAGGAATGATATTTTTTTCTTGGAAAAAAAGGAGGAACATTTAATTGAGTGCATGGGTTGACCTACAAGTACACGTGGAATACATGTAGGCTTTAGAAGATGATTCAGGCTACTCAATCATAGTTTTTCTGATTTTTCAAAACCTGAAAACAGACTTAAGTAGGAAGAATATAACGCCAGGTTCTTGAAATTTTCGCAGTCCATGCGGAAGTGTCGTGGCCAAGCAGTTAAGAGCACCGAATTCAAACGTAAAGCCGTTGGTCCCATGTGTTGTGTAAAGCATGTAAAAGAACCCAGTGCACTTATCGAAAAGAGAAGGGGTCTGCACCGGTGTTCCTGGCTGTGGCAGCTGTATGCGCCGTAGCACCTTGTTAACCCTTATAAGGTGCTAAATAATTGGGTCTAAGAAATCATCACTGCACTATTACAATGTACTTATCTTTCTGAAAGTTTGTATATACTCGGGGACAGCGCCTTGATTACCTTGTTTGGTAGATACATGCGCTATATAAGACTTTGATATTATGCCGATATTATGTTGTGGCCGAACTACAAAATACTTTAATGGAGCTTTCCCGTACTGAGATCTGACATCTTACCTGTAGCTGTCTCTGTATTGCATAGATCCTCCTATAGACACCGTTCGTGACCTGGCATAGGAGGTCATAGCTACTCCTCTGCTGCTCAGAGATGCTGCCGTCACCCAGGAGCAAGACTGCATGTTCTAGTCCAAGATGCTTCAAGGCTGCCGATACGATAGCTTCTTGTAAGGCTGCTGGCTGGATCACCTCACTGGAAATCACAACGGTATGACTCTTTATCCCCGATGCAAATTTAACATCTATTATATCGTTGCGGTACCCGCTGCCAAAACATAGGATTCGAACTGCCTCTAGCTGCCAGGCAACCTCGGTAGTCTAGTTGGTAAGACACTGCTCTAGAATTGCAAGGGTCTTGGGTTCGAATCCCACCCGAGTAACATGCCTGTGATATTTTTTCACAGTATACAGTGCTAACACACATAGGTGTATGGGTAAAAACCAAAATTAATATTCTTTATCCCCGATGCAAATTTAACATCTATTAAAACGGTATGATTCATTAAACTAATCATGAATACCAATACAGATTATTCGTTCTGATTTCCCGAGAGGAAATCAAGTGGTCATGTTAAAGCATGTGATACAAACATGAATAGTCTTGTTTAAAAATCACCTGAACTTATTGAGTCAAAAGAGAGCCCTATTTGATGACTATGCGGAGCGTGCAAATTTCAAGGCCGAATTTAAGCTGGTGTGGCGCACATTTGGCTTTCGCAAGTGTGAAACTTGCTTGAGATAGTTAGAATTTTAAGAACACAGGTTTAAAACGTGTGCAAGGTGCACTCATCACTCAACAAATAAGAATGACTTTTAAGCAACAATAAATTTTAAGAGCACTTAAGCAAATTTGTCTGCTATAGTAAGCATGAAATTTTGCTTACCATGAAGCAGCGCTATGTAATTGGCCCCTGGATTTGAAAACCTTTGAATGAGAGCTAGACTTACCCAATACTCGGTCTTAGATGGGGAGCCATTCTCCCAGACAGTGCTTGTAATCTCTGCATGATATCGGCCGAGAGTTTGATGCGGGGCAGGATTTGACTCTCCTTCTGCGGAGAGTGACCGACAGTCTCAGAAGCTCTCATCTCTGGGACCACAGCCGGCCTCTGGGTGGTCCTCATAGCTTGGGGATGCCACACACATCTAGTCAGAGAAAAAAGAATATACAGTGGGCGATCATTAAAGGGTTTGGGTACTTTTTGTTTTACACGATACACGAACTTCCACAGATTTACATTATCAATTTATATTTTGTTTATATTTTTATTTGATTTTAAGTTTATTTCCCTTGTCTCTATTGTTTATTCTATTTTATAATTTAATGTAGGCTTTTGCTTTTAAAATTTATTTTAAATATATTTTCACAGTCCTTCATGGTGGTCTGTTTCTGTTCCCTATTTTATTTTATTTAATCTTCAGTGTATGCTTTAATTTTCTTTCTAAGATGATTCTATTTTAATTGTTAACTTTGTACATATCAGATTGTTTTTATATAGGCTATATGAATATTTGTAATTGTTGTTTATCCTTTCCTGTAATTGGCGGCTCGTCCGCTGTTGGTTTGGTCAATAAAATATAAAATATATAAAATATAAAGAACCGTTCAACTCAAAGCTTTGATCAGTATGCTCTAAAAAGTACTGATGGATTTAACAATGCAATGTTTCAAACAGTATGCTCTAACCGTCTAGAGCAGAAAAGCTTTTTATTTGTTGAAGTCAATCTTTGAAAACAACAACCTGCTTAAAAGAAAATCTCAAAATTAATGGCCAACTAGCGATTAAGAACAGCCTCTAAATTTAGTACTGATCCTTATTTTATTGAATTTTTTTAAATAATATTTATTGTTGTTATTTTTGCCAAGGTTATCAGCCAACTATCCCGTTAGCTAAAGTCACTAAATTTGACACTAGCTGGACCCAATTTCATAAAGCTGCGCAAACACCAAAAAAAAAACCAGCCAAGCACAATAAAATTATGCTTACCCAAAAAACAGTTACCAGCCAAACTACCATGTCACATGTACAATTTGTGACTAGTATTCTGCTTATTGTTGCTTTTTAAAAGCAGAACTTTTGTAAGAAATATTTTCTACTTAAGCTGCTCCGTGAAATTGGGCTTTGCCATTCAATTTGAGCACTACCTGAATAGTGGAAATAAAATATAAAAAAACCACAAACTCACCTCTGAAGGAGTTTAGACTTGAGCAAGTGCTCGCTCTGTTCTTCCTCTGGACTCTTCTCAGGTCCCTTGTATAGTTTCATCAACATGGTACAGGCAAGAACTGAAAGGCCTAGCGCCAAGTCTGCTAGGAACGGCATGCCTCCTGATGCATCCTCAGTTGACTCCTGCAGGAAGAGTATCGTTAATAAAAAGATTACAATTTGTACAAATTTCATGCAATCGTTTTTACTTTGTTCTGAAGCGTCTGGATTCAAAGGCACTGGACATAAAAAACTCTTAAAAATTCTAAGCATAAAAACCATTTAATAGTAACAAGCATTGGAGAGCAGTTGGATAGTATGTGTTGGAGAGCTGTTGTTATAATAATCAAAAATATATTTTATTTATATAGGATGGGTTTAACGCGTCCTAACATCTATGGATACGGAACTTCACTCGTCATAAGTCATAAGATTAATCCCAAGTTAGGATGAGTTTGGTGAAATCGACATCTGTGCCTTTAATGGTTTGCTCCGCAAAAGATAAACATGACATGTGTCAAGAAAATATTTATCTGTGGTGTTTGATTAATGAGCTTTGACCTACCTGGGCTCTGACGGTGCAGGCAAATCCCCACATGGCTTTATCCGGGGTGTTATGCTCTCTGCCGCTTCTCATCTCAAAGGTGAATGTTACTGTGTTACCCTCCACCTGGATAATCCAACGGTTCAACAAATAATGAAAGTTTTACGTCAACTAATTTTTGAAGAACAATCTTCAACAATAACCCATTTCTTCAATTTATCTGATTTCTTGGGTCCAAATTGCACTCTGTTCATTACGGACAACTTGTTAAAATTTAACAAATTGAGCTGATTAGCACGGGAAAATCTAGCTGAGCAAGATCAGGTCACCAGCCGAAAATACCATGTAATATCTATTACTTGGAACTGGTTCCCAGTGACATATTTCTTATCGGGTATATTAACTTCGTAAGTGATTTAAAAAATTTGAGTCTCACACAAAATTTGGAATGTATAAATTCAGCATCCCTCCTCACTACAGAGGGCGCTACGTTCTATTGCGTATTTCCTTTTTCTATGTGTTGAGTAGATTCATCTAGATATTCTAGAGATGTTTACTGTTGTTATAGCGAAGGTTGCATGAATACAGAATAAAGGCTTTCTTATACTTTTACAGTACAGTGTATTGTGTAGCGAGGTAGATTTTTAAAAACTCTTTTGAGAGTTGAACCATGATGTTCACGAAGGATTCTAAATATATGGGATGTGAGACACTGCATGGTGAGGTATAAAGGTATCAAGACAAGGGCCCAATTTCATAGAGCTGCTTAAGCACAAAATTCTGCTTAAAGCAAAATAATCCATGCTTAGTAAAATCAGAATACTGGCCAAGACTCCACTCAATTGTTATGCTAAGTAAACAATAGCTCAGTGCCAGTCACAAGCAATGTATATGGCATGAAATGTTGGCCAGTAACGTGTGTAAAATAAGCGAGCTATTTTCGTGCTTAACCAAATTTTTTGCTTAAGCAGCTCTATGAAATTGGGCCCTGATCTCAAAAGAACATAATACACATGGTAATACTGCAAACCAAATATCCATAGATTCTAAATACCTTGACGAGGTCCTTGGGCCATCCAGATCCCAACACACTCCTGCTTCCAAACCCATATGTGTTCCCTCCGTACTCTGACACCTTCCTGGAACTGGAATTAGGACCGGCGTAGACAATCACCTATAGGAAAAAAAATATTTAAAAAATAAAAGCAACAAAAGTGATAAATTATTTAAAGGTAATAGACAGTATTGGTATTAAGGAACAAAGCATCATAGTTTGATTTAAGTCTGAAAGAGGTACCGGCAACCTTCTAGTGGCCTTCCTTAATATCCAATTAGTGTATTATTTATTGTAAACACCTTGGAGACTGATGCCGATGATCAAAAATTAAACCGCAGATACAACCTCTAACCTTGCAGATACCCAATTATACCCCTGGGTGAAGAGAAGCAATTATAGTAAAGTATCTTGCTAAAGGACATAAGTGTCATGACCAGGATTTGAACCAACACTCTGATGACTAAACCACCAGAACTTGAATTCCATGCTCTAAACCGCTCAGCCACGACATGGGTTTGAGTCTCGGTCGTGACCCTCGTGTCCCTCAGCAAGACACTTAATCATGATTGCTTCGTAAAAAGTTGGGGAGGTAGTGCTTTGTGCTCTACCAGCCAGGCTTCTGATGGATGACAGCCAAGCCTTCATCCATGGACATAAAGGGAGTAACCTTGTTTCAGCCCCAGGAGTAGGTGGCAACTGCCTATGCAAAAATAATTAATTGTAACCCACACCCCCTGAAGTGGCCTTCAGGCCTTGAGTGTCTTGCGACATCTAAAGACTCTCCTTACCTTGTCATAGTCATATTGCGTAGCACATCGAGGGTCAAACCTCAGGTAGAGGCACCGTGCTCCCGGTATGTGCACCGTCTCCCTGAATTTGTAGTTATCTCTAACAGGGTGGATGCACTCTACCGTCTTGCCCGTCGCCCACGGAGCAGGGATCTTAAGACTCGCTAGGAAGCCGAGATCGTGAGGGTCTGGGGTACGTATGGTCATGGTAGCATCTGGTCCCGGACTCAGGATTTCATCGTTGTCGAGGGCGTCCTGCTGATGACATTTCACCAACATCTGAGAGGCCTGTAATTAAATACATATACTCCATTAAACAAAATGCGATTTGTTAATTCTAGTTGGGCATCAATAGCTCAGAGCTATAAAGTTCTTATTTGTAATTTTTAGTTTTTGTTTAAATCAAAAGGGCCTTTTAGTATCAAAAAGAAGTATTACAAATTGTCCCCGCAAAATTCATGTCTATCTACCCAAACAAATACTGTGGGAGAAGCATATCATCTATCAAAAAACTTAATTTTTTGAAAAGTTTCAAAATACGGTGAATCAACCTTATGATACTCGGTACTTTCAGGAGCTATGTGAAAATATTCTACAATCAAATCAATCGGGTGGCAATTGTTTCAGGGGATCATTTTTTACCATTTCCTTTTTTTAAGTCACCCCAGTAACCACATTTTGTTCCTATTTTGGGGGTTCTTTTCAGTGTTTCCAAAAATCCACCCACCATCCCATGTATTATTTCCCCTGTAGTGACTAGTGTCCAGTTAGTGTCACCATTGTAAAAATAAAAAAATAAAAGTTATCAGTACAAAAATGACATCATCCAGTATTAGTGTTATTATTATTCAACATTTACATAGCGCCTCGAAGCACTTTACAATAAATTTATAAACAAAAAGCACTAACTTTTTTTATACTAAACATTATAATTGACCACATGAAGTCCCAACATCAACCGGTCCCCATCCCTAAACTCAGTACACACTCTCACCTGACTAGTGAGGATAACCAGCTGAACTACTTGAGGTATGAGTGCGTCAGCGAGTGCCAGACTCTGAAGGTTCTCATGAGTCAGTGCCGTGATGAGTATCGGCATGAGATGTCCCAGCATGGTCCCCTTGATGACTCGCTCAAGACCCTGTAGACGTGAGTCACGGTCGCTCAGGTCTGAGTTTGAGATGGACTGGCAGGACTGGACGAGAGTTTCTAAAACCTACATGAGTCAGAGCAAGTTGAAAATTATTCAAAAATGTACTTTTTTTCAAGTTTAATTTCAGTTCAATTTCAATTGAATATAAACAACTCAATACAAAATATTAAAATTGTTTTCCAGTGTGCATCTTACGATAAAAAACACAAGATAAATTTGGAAAATAGAAAGGAAGAACTAAAAAGAATAACACGGGACAAAATACACAAAGGGTGCATTTTGGAAACAAGTATCGGACGTAAAGTTCACTGACGTAAACAATTTCCAAGAGCTACGCGGAAACAGGTTGGAAACCAAAATTAGTTTATGACGTAGGTACATCTCTTGAAAACCATGTTCTTAAAGAAGTATAAAGGCTACTTTCAAGTAATGGAACATAGTCTTTGTATTTTTATCAACATTATTTAATTGTTATGCTTCAGGGTGTTTCATTTTTATTTGTTCAACCCAAAATTATTTTAACTTTACCCAGCCAGTTTCCATTGCAGTTTATTACGTGATATTTGAAATAAATAGTTGCATCCTCTTAAGGTGATCCGCTGGCTGCCGCTTCCCAGGTTGTATCGTAAGCTTTGTAGTGATCCCGGGCTACACGGCAGTTAGCGGTTGTATGGCTTCTGACAGGCACCCCCGAACAAAGATATTGACAAAACAAGGAGACCACCAACATTAAGGGTAGATAGCTCAGTTGGTGGAGCACCAGCGAATTTATCCTGAGGTTGAGGTTCAAATCCTGCTGTTGTAATTTGTCTCTGTTCAACCCCACAAGAAAAATAAATATATTAAGTGCCTAGACTAACCTCTTCACATCCCGTGAACACCTTTGAGGCAAGGGTGAGTATTGAGTGCTGAAGCTCCTCTAGGTTGGGCTGTTCCTCGGCCATCAGTAGGGGGGAACTCTCCTCAGGCTTGGGGTTACATAGGGCTCCGTCACGAAGGAGGTTGATCTGTAGGGCCATCATGTATTGCAGGCAAGGAGAGGCGACCTGGCGGGGCGAGTACAAATAAATATAATTTGATTTGAAAGTGGGCCGTGCAATGAGTGACTAATTTTTGTACTTCAGAATATTTCACAATGTGCTATGAAAGTAACCCTCCAAAGGCGATCCTGCTTTCTCAGCCATAGCTCCAACACTTTAGAACAAGCTACTCACTCACTTTCAAGCCGCACCTTCATTGGATATTTTCAAATCTGTTTTGTCAATCTGTGGGTGCGTTTGTTTGGCTTCCCTGGGTCAACCCTGGTGCGTTTGAATAACTTTGACGTCATTCGAGGGGCTCACCTGCGTAAGCCCCCAGTGCCCTGCTTGTGGAGTGGGTCACTTGGGGGTGACCCGAGGTGCATTACGTCGCCACAAGAGGGCGAGTGTGATCGTTCGATTAGCTCTTGTCAGGGGCTCAGTTGAGTGAGCACCGCAGGGTCGACCCAGGGAATCTTATCGAACGCACCCTTAGTCTGGTTATAGTGCTTAAAAACATACACATTAAAGCGCTCTACAAATGTTGTAATTATTATTGTCATTAAATCATGTTGACAAAAGTGAATGCTTTGAAAGAATATGACTTAAAAAGTTTACTCATTCATAAGTTCGCCCATGTCTCCTAAATTATAGAGTGACTCACTGGCACTGTGGATATGATGTCTTCAAATTCCTCACTAGTGTCCTGCTGGCATCGACGTAGCAACACACAGGCTTCCTTCACAGAGATCTTCAGGATCAAGTGAACCAGCTCATCTTTTAATCTGATAAAAAAAAACGAAAAAAAAAACACTTGACTTTTGGACCCTTCAGAAACCATACTTTTATTCACAATTTGAAACATTACCTTTCATCTTACAAATTTAAATTTTTCTGTCATTTCGTGGCATTTCTGGTGGTTTAGTTCACCAAGCCCAAGCTTTGGTGTTATCAGCAGCAGAGTTTGGGTTTGAATCCAGGTAAAGACACCTGTACCTTTGAGCAAGAAACTTAACCATTTATTGGGAAGGGTAGTGCATTCTACTCATACAGCCAGGATCCTAGTGGATGATAACCCATGCCTACATCCTTGCAGACTATAAAGAAGAGGTATTCCTGTTTCAGACCTAGAAGGAGGTGGCAACATGCTTAGTTGGCAGTTGATTGGGGTCGATAGCCCAAATCAGTTTAATGTAGCCTTCACCTTAAAGTGAGCGTCCGGCCTTGTCTGAACACTAATGAAAAAAATAATAACAAGAGGCATGAAAAAAAAGAAAAAACGATTTAACTTGAGGTGTTTAAAAAGGACGCTTACTATTGGAAACTTCAATTGAGCTGCAGAGCCCCATTTTACGAAAAAGAAAACTTCCTTTTACCTCCCAGAGAGATCTTTCTCGTCCCCTTCCAGTCGCAGTAGTTGACCTATGACCCCTAGAATGAGGTCACGTAGCCTTCCGAGGGCTGGGTTAGCCTCCCCTTCAAGCAGCAGACGATGCATTAGGGAGTTCTGCTCCTCGTTGGTGCGGTACAGGATGGTCAGTCCAGCTCTAGAAAGTGGACCAACAAAAAATCTTTTTATACCAATGAGTCAATATTTAAAAAATAATTTACTTACTTAAGTCTCACCCATCTAGTCTCTTCTCAAGACGTTTGGTCAACATCCACACCTTACAGCTATAAAGCAGGACTAACTCCGCTGTTGTGAAGAAGAGTCTAAGCTTCATTTTCTGCTCCATTTGAATTTCCCATTTGGCCTCTTTTCAAGACGTTTGTTCATAGACCACAGCCATAGAGCAGGACTTACTTAACATTTAGTTTTCACCCTACAGTATGTTCAGTTTACCTTGAAAATTGTGAAATTACCTGAAACTGGCACCTTAAAAAAACCGAAGATCAAACCGAAGAAACCAATATTAACATGAAAATCAGCATATGCTGACATCGACTTACATAATAGCTGTCTCCAGAAGACGATCAGAGCATACTGATCAAAACGTTGAGTTGAAACCTACGGTCATTTTCAGAGCTACCCACACTCAATTAGAGATAATCATTACATGATGTTACTGCAAACCTTACTATATCAAATTTCCACCATGCAAAGTTTCAAGTCCTACTTACATGATAGTGTTGCAAGCCTCTCTCTGCAGTCCTTCATGCTGAACGGTTCCTTTAGATTCAACCAGAACCTGCCATGCAAGGGCTCTGAAATTAAAGACACATCCACCCAAAGATTGTTTTACACTTTTCTCAAAGACTACAGAGATACAGCAAGTAATATTTAAAGGGAAAATTTCTACCACAATTATTTTCAAACCCTCTAAGTTTAATGTAACTCTGTGGATGTTTGTGTTTTGTGTTGTATAAAAAGTACCCAGACCCTTTAAGACATTTTATTCTTTAGTGACTCACCCTGCATGATGCAGACAATCAATGTCCTCTTTCTTAGACGACCGAAATGTATGACACTTGAACAGCACCTAGAGAAAAACAAAAATAACATGTCACACATACAATTTGTGACTGGTATCCGGCTCATTTCTGCTCAGCAGAAAACTTGTAAGCAATATTTTCTGCTTAAGCAGCTCTATGATATTGGGCACTGGCCTTCACCGTTAGGTCTGTTCGGTAATGACCTTGGTTGGCTTTGGTGGCTGGTCGATTTTAAATAAACAACGGCCCAGCCAGTGAAGACTGTCTCCTAACAGCAGCCAGCCACCAACCTGAGCCCAATTTCATGGAGCTGCTAAGCAAAAAAATTGCTTCAGCACAAAAATAGCTTCATTATTTTACACATGTTACTGGCTAAAATTTCATGCCATATACTTTGCTTGTAGCTGGTATTTAGCTATTGTTTACTAAGCATAAGAATTGAGTGGAGTCTTGGCCAGTAATCTAATTTTACTTAGCAAAAATTGTTTTGCGTAAGCAGCTCCATGAAATTGGGCCCTGGTTTTTACCAAACTCTTATTGCCTAATTTAACACCTAATTAAATATTCACCTGTGCTGAGCAAATTCCTTTGCTTAGCAGCTTTTTGTACCCTAATAAACTCTAGGAAAGTTCAAAGAGGTAAAGCTAACCTGAAGTACAATGAACATGCACTGGGCGGCCGGTTGGTCCTCCTCCTTCAGTGCCTTCTCAAGGATATCACAAACCCTCTTGAGATGGACCACATCCAGGGTGCGCTGTCTCATCAGCATCTGGCCTAGGGAGGACTGCAGAATGTCACTGTGGATACGGTGGCAGCAGTTACTCCCCACGTGATGCAGGAGCATCTTGACGATACCGGGAATCAAGATCATGGAATCTGAAGAAACGGAGGGGTCAGGGTTGTTGGTATTTCTATTGCTATTAAAGTTGAGAGTGCCAAACGTAAACCTTCCCTTTAAAGGCACTGGACACTTTTGGTAATTGTCAAAGACCAGTATTCTCACATGATGTATCCCAACATATGCATACAATAACAAACCTGTGAAAATTTGGACTCAATTGGTCATCGAAGTTGCAAGAGAATAATGAAAGAAAAAACACCGTTTTTGCACAGATTTGTGTGCTTTCAGATACCTAATAAAAGGCTTCAGGCCTGAAGTCTTTGACTATTTGAGTGAGACATTACCTCTTTCTCAAAAACTTCATATTTCAGAGGGAGTCTTTCTCACAATTTTGTATACAGTCAACAGCTCTCCATTGCTTGTTACAAAGTAAGTTTCCACGCCAACAATTGTTTTGAGTAATTACCAATAGTGTGCATTAAAAAAGAGATCGGTCACCAAATTACCAAACTAGCTGTATTTGAACACTTATAAAATATGAACATTTTTCCAAACTAGACTATCACATCATGTCTTCGTGAAAAGTAGGATTACCATCAGGTACAGGTTCCAGCGCTGGTTCCATTCCCATCTGCGCTCCGACATGATGCGGCGCCCTCAAGCCTGGGTTATGCCACTGGTCCACCCAGTCACTAGAACACGTCCAGATGAAGTTGTTGGTTGCGTCAAAACAGACTCCTGGAAAATTTCAAAGTCAAAAATACATAAAGTTACCTAAAGATGAATGTTAAAACATATATGTGTATATATATATACACATGTGTAAATGAGAAAATAGAATTAGCTGTTGCAAACTGCTTACCAACCAAAAGGCCTATGGTATAAATGCAAAAGATAGTTCATGGACTGACGTTTCAACCTTAGCAAAGTCTTCCTCGAAGGTTACATATATACATAAATCATCAACAAATAAATAATAACGATACTGAGTTCTTATACATCATAAGTACATAAAACAAGCTAAATGGAGATGAGTTGGACGACACACTGCCCGAAGAAATGACAATTGATGGACAACAAGAATAATGGAATGGCAACCAAGGACGGGGAAAAGGAAGAGGTAGACAGAGAAGAAGATGGAGAGATGACATCAGGGTTTATGCACGAACAACACGGACCAGAACTGCAAGAAATATTAATGAATGGCATTTACATGAGGGGGGCTACATCTTACACTGGATGAACACAGCCTTTTTGATGATGATGAAAGAAGTCCTAAATGAAAATTTCACAACTACAAAGGAACTACCTACCTAGTCCAACAATGGGAGATCCCCTGGCAACGGAGCAGGTCGGTGCATCCACAAAATCCACTCGGGTGGTGAAGCCTCCATCTTTAGCGCTGAAGCAAAGATTTGTACCTAGGGCTGTTGAAAGACAAAGGAATGTGTTATAAATCTTGTTTGGACACCGATTAATTTGAATATTACTTTGAGAACATAAGGCCCCCCCCCAAAAAAAATACCAGTTGATAGTCTGGATTTTTCCAAAAAGAGGAGGATGAGGGCTTTTTTATATACATTTTTTTTCCCCAAGATGGTCGCTAAGTATTTCAAATCAAACAGGCCACCAATTCTTCAGTTTGAACCCACCGCAAACTTATTTTATATCTATTTGTTGCATGAGGACGAAGGTTAACAGGTAAGATTATTGCACTAAAAAGATATAGAAGAGTTTGCGGTAACACCATGTAATAACAATCTCTAAATGAGTTGGGGTGGTTCTGAAAAGAACCGTTGGATTAACTCGACGTTTCGATCAGTATGCTCTGATCGTCTTCTGGAGAAGTTAAGTATATACACATATATGTTTATAAGCACAAAAAAATTCCGCTTAGTTAAAACAGGTTACCAGCCAAAATTTCATCAAGTGTATATTGCTGCCACTGGCTCTCAATTCAGGTTTTGCTCAGCAAAGAAATTTGCTAAGCATTATTTTCTGCTTAAAAGCATTATGAAATTGGACCCTGCTGATTATTAGTGATTATTGTAAGTATTGGAAAAAAAAGGGACAAAAATATTACGTTCTGCCTTTTTGGCATTTACACAATTCAAACTTAGAGGGCTCACTTCGTGTTGCTGACAGACCTGAGCCTGCGTTAAAGATGGATCGCGAGGATGAGTTATTGTTGCCTCCAGGGGGCGCTGTTAGCATCACGACGCTGTTGCCACAAGTGAAGATCGGTGTCTTGCGTAGAAGCTTCAGGGTGAGACCACAGCTTGTGGTCGCTGCAGGAAGGGGTAAAATGAGTTTTAAAAAAAAAACAAAGGTATGAAATTTTACTGTAAAGTAGGGCTAAGATCACAAAAAAACCCAAGATTTTAAAACAAAACAAATGATTAGTAGCCTGATGTTTTGACTCTAGCAGAGCCTGTCTTGAACATGTTGAAGGCTAAATTCCTTCATTTTAGCCCACGAGAAGTACTCTGCTATGGTCAAAACTTCTGGCAACTAACTTTTTGTTTCTGCATCTTTATGTCATTTTGGTTGGTAAGCAGTTTGCAACAGCTAATTTTATTTTTCTCAGTTTTTACTACTTCATTTTTTAGAACCTCAACAGATTTTGTATTTTTGCCCCTTTTTTTAAACCACCTGTCAAAATTCTTTCAGAAAACAAATTTTATCTTAGCCAAAGTCTGGCCTACAACATTAACTCTTGCAGAGAAAAACAATTGTTTAGCAAATCTATTCTGCTGAATGACTTTATGAAATTTGGGTAAAAGTTATTTCTTTTTCAATAGCAATAGTTTGTTTGTTGCATAGAAACTCACATGTGTCTTCTTTAGTTGAGCCATTGGTGTTGGTCTGACCAGTCAGCATGGCCAGAGTAGCTGCAGTGCTGTACCTGTAGGTACGCAGTCTGGTCAGCAGAGGGTCACCAACGACTTTAAGTGATTCGTCCTTCCGGGACAGAATGATGCGAGACCCGATGGGCTGGGCAAGGATGGTACCATCCTCCTCCTACACAAGCAAAGAAATAACCGTATTAAAGGAAAGGTATACGTTTGGTAATCACTGTTGAAGGGTGTTGATACCTTTTGTAGATCAAGTTTATGGCCGTGACATAAATTCCTACTCCCTACTGTGAATGAATGTAATATAGTTAACCTGTAGAAGTTTCAGCTTCATAAGTCATCTAGTTAAAAAAAAAAAAAAAAAGGGAAAATCACAGAGCAATGTTTACAGGAGTCGCATAGATCTGTTGTACATGCTAAAATAAATATCGTCTCGTTGAGTCAACAATTATTTCTGTGAATTTTGTTTTTACTCATTTTTACAAAAACTACAGCAAATTGTATTTCAAGGACACATAGTTTTAATTTTTTTGTAAATGCCAACCTCAGCCAACTAGAAAAAGAAACAGGTACCAATAACACTTAGCACCCTCAAAAGTCCTCTTTCTTTCCCATTCTGAAAATGTGTGATCATACAATCTTTATTTTTTTACTTACAAACATTTTTCTGAAGGGATTTAAACCGGTCATTAGCGATTGGTCAGCGCATTAGTAAAATAGTTTTGATTGCTATTAACAAACCTGCAGTTTGAAAACGTCCATGCAGACTGGCTGTCCTTTGCCGCTCTTGTCGGCTCCCACAATGCACCATATCCAGTAGAAGTGGGTACCGTCAGACTGGAGTGCTATGGTCACGCGGTTGGTCGTTAGACGAAGACTTGGCGGCACCTCAACATGAGATTCCGTCTGAGGAAGTACGAAAGATATTCAACATAAATAATAATATCATGTTATAAACCACAAGGGAAATTGACTGTGTAAAATTAAAAGCAAATTGGGTTGAACCAAGAAAAATTGACTAGAGTGGGATGTGAAGCAACGACCTCCATTGCCGGCACTCTACCAACTGAGCTATCTAGCCTGTTTACTTTTTTTTCTCAATATCTGAAAAATTTAAACTGAGTAAGGCTTCAGGCATGAACCCTTTAAGAAGTTTCTGAAAGTACACAATTCTATGAAACAAGTTTTTTTTTTCTCATTATTTTCTTGCAACTTCGATGACAAATGTAACCCCCAAATTATCACAGGTTTGTTATTTTATTCATATGTTGGGATACACCGTGACCAAGTCAGGATACTGGTCTTTGACAGTTGACTAAAATTTACCCTGCCTTCAAGTTAAGATATTGATCAATTGCTTCTCATAACCCAGGTGCAAGTGTGGACCCATGAAGTCAGATATGGCCACTGTGTGTTATTAAGCCAAGTGTGAACCGATTTGGGTGCAGTGGTTGCACAAAGTTCAGAAAGACCCCAAAATCTTTCTTTTTTACCCAGATGACAAGGATCTGTTTATAGTACAAGACACTTCAACACTTGGTTTGTTTGATAATATTTAATACTTTAGTTTATAAGACCCTGCCATCATGACCTACCTTGAGTGTTCGTTGATCAAGTAGGGTACACAGCTGATCAGGATGCCCGTCGGTGTCTAATGCTCTGTGAATCAGGCAGTCTTCTCCATGAGCGACCCAGCCCTGGCCGAGATCTTGACGCTTGGCATAAATGAAGCCCCTGTAACATAAATCATTACAATCATTGTCACTACATCTTCGGCAGAGGGATGCAATCAACCCCGAAACATTTGGTTAATTATTCAGGTCTGATACTTCGTTCTCATAACGGCAATGCAGTTTTCTTTCATATCTGAGCTTCTTCAAACCAATGTTCTAATATTGTGACCTGTTTTGGGGTGGGTTGCAATTTGTAAAAACAAAGTATGAAGCAATTAAAAATACCACTCTCTGACATTACCTCAAAGTGCCACCAAGTCCCGAGCCGAATTTGGCCAGCCCCTTGCCATGTGAACTAGTGGTGTACAGGAATCGGCCATCACATGCAAGACTTCTTCCTATGTCTGTAGTATCTGAAGGGTTGAAAAAAATGGGTTTATTTACCACTAAGTTTATATTGAAGCATGATTTGTTGATGTGCTGCATCTCTTTGAAACTGCTTGCCTTGTGCATGTTTCCCTCCATCCTGCAATCTAAACTTTTAAAAAGAACATCAATTTCTTCTTTCAGCTTTCCAAAGCTATTTTCATTCTTAATGTTTTCATCTTGTTGCCCCATTCCGAGAGTGGCTTTCTTAGCCTGGTTTGAGGTGAACTTGCATGAATAATGAAAAAAAGTGCAACTACCTTTCTCTTTTTCTTTCTCGTCACCATTCTTCCCCCCGTCGCTAAGCAGATCCTCAAATCCCCAGCACACCATGTGCTTACTGCCGAGGAGCGACGATGTACAGCCTGGCCCTCCCTCCAACCTCAGCAACTTGTGCAGGATGTCAGCGACTGGCAGAGAGCCCAAGTTACCTTCGTGTCTTTGCAAGAGGTGGATGGTGTGAATTATAGTTGACGTTGAACCCCTAAAATTGGACCGGTGTAAAATTAAAAAAATTGATGAAGAATATAGGACAACTTCATATCGGGTAAAATGCAAGAGCAAATTCAATTCTCATTAACCGGACACTAATGGTAGTTGTCAAAGACTTGTCTTCTCACTTGGTGTACATGTATCTCAACATATGCATAAAATAACAAACCTGTGAAAATTTGAGCTCAGATGGTCGTCAAAGTTGTGAGATAATAACGAAAGAAAAAACACCATTGTAACACGAAGTTGTGTGCTTTCAGAAGCTTGATTTCGAGACCTCAAATTCTCAATCTGAGGTCACGAAATCAAATTCATGGAAAATTATTTCTTTCTCGAGAACTACATTACTTCAGAGGGAGCCGTTTCTCACAATGTTTTATACTATCAACCTCTCCCAATTACTCATTACCACGTAATGTTTTATGCTAATAATTATTTTGAGTAATTACCAATATGTCCACTGCCTTTAAAGCTGGACAACAAAACAAAACAACTTCTTCCCATCCAAATGTAAAAAGAAATAAGAAAAGAAAACATTACAAGTGCAAAATCATATACAGTATTAATTTGATAGAGCATTGTGACTGTGTTGCACAAGAGTCTTAAAAATTACGTTATCAAAAGACTACCTTGCACAAGCTAACGCCACAAGAGCAGCTGCCAGATTCTGCTGCTGTGATCTCATTTCCTGGTTCGTCTCATCGTCAACCTCGGAATCCAACAATCTGCTGCCCTCGGTCAGCCAAGAACACAACAAGCTCTCCAATCCTTCCAGGCAATCTCCCGGTTCTTTAGTTAGACTGAGGGGCGGGCAATCACGAAGGCAATTCAACAGCAGTTTGGCCGTCTCTCCGCAGAGTTCGGGGTCCTGTTTCTTCTGCGATTTCAACAAGGGGAAAACAAGAAGGAGACCTACGCGACTGGAAAACGACACCTGCTCCGGCTGCTGCCATAATCCCTGCTTCTTGAGCAAGGAGATAGACTCTTCGTGGCTTGAGGCTTCTTTTTCAATCTGCTCCATGTTGCTGTTGATTTGCCGGTGGGCGTTCCAAAGCCCCTTCAAAGCGTTCAGCCTGTACTCAAGAAGTCTGGAGTAGGCATAGGCGTTGTTATTCGTCCCGCAAACGGACAGGAGTCTGTCCGTAAGCTCTGCAGGGTCCTTGGTATCGAAGGAAACCACTTCATTTTCTCTGTCCGTTTCGCTCGAGGTGGAGACATCTCGAGGAAGTTGGACTAGATCGGTGACGCGAATTAATCCGTCGTGCAGAAACAACGATTCTTCGTTGACGCACATCCACTGCGCTGAGTCTGCTATCCCCGTCGCGGTAGCCATACTTTGGTTGGGGCTCTGGACTTATCAGATGATTTCACTGTAATCTAGTGAAACTCTGATACTGAACTTCAACTATTTACACATATTCTGTGATGCAACCTTCGTTGGTTTGGTGCAATACTCTTCGAAAACAAATGAATAACAACTCCATGGTCGCCGCCATCTTGGTAATGAAGATTTCCGAAAGCGAGGCTAGATCTCTTTGCGCTGAAAAACGTAACCTCGGTTGATTTGACAATGATCGACCCCAGCCTGGCATCACAGTGTTGCATGGAAGACTAACGCACAGCTGTGGGGTCGAAGTTTAATATGATAGTGCAAAGGTCTAAATCCTAGTTTACTATGGTAATCCACATTAAGAATGCAATTAAAAAACCCAATAATTTTTTTTTTATTATTAAAAAATATGACTTTTAATCGTTTTGAATCTTAACATTTTATAAATAGTATCAAGAACCCACATTGCTCGTTCACATCCCATATGGTCTAGTGGTTAGGATCCGGCGCTCTCACCGCCGTGGCCCGGGTTCGATTCCCGGTGTGGGAAAAGAACAATTTTGCTTTTCTGTTACAAATACTTTTTACAAAAAAATAAAATAAATAGTAACAAGATAAACGCAAATAATGTTGACAAATAAAATCAAACTATATATTAGGCCTGAACTTATTCTATAATATTCAGTTATTGGAGATAACGAAATCAGTGGCTCCACCATGAACGGTGTTTAGCACTGTAGGGCCTATAGTGCCATGGTGGGGGTGATACACAATGAGGCGGTGTATGGGAGCCGAGAGAACAAGATGAGAATATTCATAAGATTGAAATGGCAACAGGAATACTGTGAAGAACAACAATGGAGAGGAGTTAGAAGATCAGTCAAGAGTTGAGCATTTTATTCAACATTTTGAGCAAGGGCCTACTGTGTGGCATGGTGGAGGGTGATACACAATGAGGCGGTATATGGGAGCAAAGAGAACAAGATGAGAATATTTATAAGATTGAAATGGCAACAGGAATACTGTGAAGAACAACAATGGAGAGGAGTTAGAAGATCAGTCAAGAGTTGAGCATTTTATTCAACATTTTGAGCAAGGGCCTACTGTGTGGCATGGTGGAGGGTGATACACAATGAGGCGGTATATGGGAGCATAGAGAACAAGATGAGAATATTTATAAGATTGAAATGGCAACAGGAATACTGTGAAGAACAACAATGGAGAGGAGTTAGAAGATCAGTCAAGAGTTGAGCATTTTATTCAACATTTTGAGCAAGGGCCTACTGTGTGGCATGGTGGAGGGTGATACACAATTATGAGGCGGTATATGAGAGCATAGAGAACAAGATGAGAATATTTATAAGATTGAAATGGCAACAGGAATACTGTGAAGAACAATAATGGAGAGGAGTTAGAAGATCAGTCAAGAGTTGGGCATTTTATTCAACATTTGAGCAAGTTAGCTTAGCCTATAGGCACATTTTACATTGGTACGGGGGGGGGGAGCTACTCAGAAAAGTACCACAGGAAAGTATTATTACAATACTTTCTCGTTGTGGCTCCCTTTTTAACTCGACCCTCATTTTAAAGGCACTGGACATTATAATTGTCAAAGACAGTCTTCTCGCTTGGTGTATTTCAACATATTATGCGTACAATATCAAACCTGTGTGAAAATTTGAGCTCGATGAGAGAATAATGGAAGAAAAACGCCCTTGTCGCACAAGTTGTGTGCTTTCAGAGGCTTGATTTTGAGACCTCGGAATCAAATTATGAGGTATCGAAATCGAATTCAAATATTTTAGTGAGCAATTACTTCTTTCTCAAAATCTTGGAGAGCTGTGGATAGTAAGACATTGTGAGAAACGGCTTCCTCCCAAGTAACGTAGTTTTCGAGAAAGAAGTAATTTTCCACTAGAATATTTGAATTTGATTTCGAGACCTCAGAATTAGATTTTGAGGTCTCGAAATCAAGCATCTGAAAGCACACAACTTCGTGTGACAAGGGTGTTTTTTTCTTTCACTCTCTTATTACTTCGACGGCCAATTGACCAATTGAGCTCAAATTTTTAGTGGGTGTGTTATTTTGTGCATTATGTTGAGATACACCAAGTGAGAAGACTGGTCTTTGACAATAACCAAAGGTGTCCAGTGGCTTTAATGCATGACGAGATACTATAAATAAATCGAGGCCATTTTCGTTGTCCACACGAAGAAAAAAACTCGTGACTTAAGTCTGGTCCTTTCTCTTGAATATACGGGGATGTCCCTTTTAACTTATTTGAATAACAATACAATATGTAGGGCCTATTGTGGTGATCCGCATGCCACCACGTAGGAGGGAATAAGACTTGTACAAATGTTTTAACCTTCTTAAAAGTCTGGTCCTTTCTCTTGAATATACGGGGATGTCCCTTTTAACTTATTTGAATAACAATACCATAATTATATAGGGCCTATTGTGGTGATCCGCATGCCACCACGTAGGAGGGAATAAGACTTGTACAAATGTTTTAACCTTCTTAAAAGAAGTAGAAGTTAAACAAGTTACTAGACCAAGCTCAGAAGTGGAAACGTGGATGGTAACTTTGCTACTTCCGTGTTGTTGCAGTGCTCTAATGATTCGGGATTGTGGGAACTGCTGTATTGTACTCCTCAGGTCATCAACACAGCCATTATGTATATTATGTCTCGTGGCCGGTCTGCAGTTGGCATTGTAACAACGTTTTCCTTTGATTTCTATGTGTTATGATGCATGCATGTATTTTCAATTGCTCATTATAAAAAAAAAGTCCACAAGACTATCGGTTTAAATAACGTACACATTATTGCTATACGTTAAGATCTCTTTTGAGTAAGCATGGTTACGAATTCGGAACTGATGGACCACCGATTTCCCTTCGTATTTTTCATTTGCAGAAATCGGAAATTTAGGTGTTCAAAATCACAATTTTTGTTAGTTTGTCTGCTTCAGGTGTGACGTTATTGAGGTAATTCGCCATTATATTTTATTGCTCATTTGTATGAGCAGAAAACGTTGGTGTTTGCATGAAGTAATGAAATAAATGTCAGTTTGAATGAATGAATGAATGACTTTGAAACTATCGTGTATGCATGGGTATGATTACGGTCTTTGCTGATGGACAAACACAATTTTTGTTAAAGACCGCGTGGACTCACTTATAACTCTATGAGGTATTACTCACAGTCGCAGACTGTCGTCCAAAAACACGCTATTTGTTTTGCAATGAGGTGGAAAGCCCCACACAAGGAAGTTTCACAACTTGTTGAACCGTGCAGTTCAACAACGGCGACAACAACTTTGATCACTTATTTAAGTCAGTTCCTCTGCACACAAACACGGAAACAAGTTCTAATACCATCATGGGGCAGACGATACCCACAACCATGTACTTCGTTGTCTTCGCCATCTTGACTGGGGGATCATGGACAAGCTGGCATGTTGCATCAGCTGCCACTACACAGGGGGCGACAACGGACACTGCCACCACTACACAGGGGGTGACAACGGACCCTGCCACTACACAGTGGACGACAACAGACTCTGCCACTACACAGTGGGCGACAACGGACCCTGCTACCACTACACAGGGGGCGACAACGGACACTGCCACCACTACACAGGGGGCGACAACGGACCCTGCTACCACTACACAGGGGACGACAACGGATCCTGTGACAACAGAAGTGGCGACGAGTCAAACAACACATGATGCGACAACGGACCCTGCGACAACAGACGATGCGACAGCTGGTTATGTCACCACTCATGAGACAACACCCAATACTCAACTTGAGACAACATCGGATTCCGTGACTCATCATGAAACTACATCCGTGACTCATGAGACAGCATACGTGACTCAAAAGGCGACAGCATCTGTGACCCCAAAGGTGACAGCATCTGTGACTCCAAAGGTGACAGCATCTGTGACTCCAAAGGTGACAGCATCTGTGACTCCAAAGGTGACATCACCCGTGACTTTGGTAACAGCCTCCACACCACCAGCTTTGGCGACCATCATTCTAGGAGTCATTTTAGCACTAATGTTTCTCATCGTGATTATCGCAATGGTACTTCTTTGGCACAGGGGAACTCTGCCGTCGTGGATGACCAGATCGTAAGTTAGCGTTAAGGCATTGCCATTAAATTTATATCAAAAATGTCCATGGAAGATGTTACTTTAAATGTTAAAGTTGCATCCGGGATAAATGTTATTCGTTTTTTCATACACTGATGTGTACTTAGAACTTTTCCGGGCTATGTGAAAACAAAACCACACCGGGCATTTTACTCGGGTGGGATTCGCACCCACGACCTTTAGTTTTTGTGGAAAAGGTAATCACATGTGTTTTACTGTTGTTGTTTACCTGTTGTTACATTTGACCTCAGTGACAATCAGATTGTTAGACCTTGTATAGCTTTCAGTTGTTTTCAGTCACAACCGGAAAAGGTTTTACTAAAGTTAAATATTTAGAGAAAACGCACCGGGATGGCAACTTAAAGGTACTGAACACATTGACATTTGGTAACTGCCAATCATAGTATTATCACTTGGTGTACCACAACATTATGCATAATAACAAATCTGTGAAAACTTGAACTCAATTGGTCATCAAAGTTGCAAGCGAACAATGACGAAAAACACCTTAGTTGCACAGATTCCTGATAAAAGGCTTCGTGTCTAAAGTCTGATAATTACTGAGCGAGAAATTACCTCTCTCTAAAAAAGAAATACCGTTTCTCACAGTGTTAGCATAAAACGTTACTTGGTAACGAGCTATGGAGAGATGTTGGTAGTAGCATACAAAGTTATTTGGTAACGAGCTATGGAGAGGTGTTGGTAGTATACTACCAACATCTCTCCATAGCTCGTTACCAAGTAACTTTTTATGCTGACAATTATTTTGAGTAATTACCAAAATAGTGTAGGCCTACAGTGCCTTAAATGCTACTATTGCAGTTTGCGTTACCAGTTCATGTACCCAAAATTTAATGTCCTCTTTTGAAAGTGTTTTAACGTATAGTGTTCATTGGATGAAACAAGGGTTAGGTATTTCTATACCTCCATGGGTTTTGAAGTCTATACAGCCATTGCAATCGTGATAATTTGCAGTTGTAAAAATTTAAAAAGAGTCAATGCTTTAAAGGAACACGTTGCCTTGTATCGGTCGAGTTGGTCCTTGAAAAGCGTTTGTAACCGTTTGTTTAAAAATGCATATGGGTAGAAAGATGTCGTAAAAGTAGAATACAATTATCCACACAAACATGCCTCGAAATTGCACGGTTTTTCGCTTACCTCGTCGAATAACACGGTCGCCATTTATGGGAGTCAAATTTTTGACTCCCATAAATGGCCGATCGTGTTAGTTAGCACAATAAAAGAAAAACCATGCAATTTCGAGGCAAACTTGTGTGGATCATTGTATTCTACTTTTAAAACATCTTTCCAACCATATGCATTTTATAAAAAACGGTTACAAACGCTTTTTATAGACCAACTCGTCCGATCCAAGGCAACGTGTTCCTTTAAGAAAGGAACAAACACTCAAAAAATAATAATACTTATTATTTTGTTTCATTGTAGAAGATCGAGGAGTCCATTTGATGTCGAGATGCAAAAGACAGGTAAGACATTTGCCCATAAAACAAAAAATAAAACCATGTTTAGCGTCCCTTCCATTTCAGAGGCCGCCTTCTTTAAAGTTTTTTAAATGACTTTTTAAATATTGTTTACCCCGATTTTTTGTTATGTTTACAAACAAAAGGGTAATTGATCTCAGAAAAAAAAAAACATTTCGAAAAAATAGCAAAGCCGTTTGTGCCTATAAAAAAAAAGTAAAAACCTCCTTCTTCCATTTTTTTTTCAAGATGGGAGGACGTTAAACATTTTGTTTTATTTGGCCTGTATACTTGTTTTTATCCTTTTAGCCCCTGGCTCGCGGTCACCTGCTTCAACACCACTGGTTCAAAGTGGAGAGGACTCCGAATACGCCGAGGTAAATCCGATTGATCTCAAAGCTGCTGCACAAGACGATGACATACACGTCTATAGTGATATCGAAGTCAACCAGCAGAACCAGAGAGGTGTTCAACGGTTCGTACCCCACAAGAAGGGACCATCCCCAGGGGTGTCGAACCAGCCTCCCGGGGGAAGCGATCACAAAGATCCATCTGATGTCGAGATGCAAACGTCAGGTAAGCTCTCTGCTCATCTTTCTTACAAATTAAGGCCCAAGCCGCCCCCAATTATGGGTGCGTTCGTTTTGATTCCCTGGGTCGACCCCGGTCTGCCCCCGGTACGTTCGAATAGCTTTGACGTCATTCCATGGGCTCACCCGGGTCAGCCCCAAGTGCCCTGCTCGTGGAGTGGGTCACTTGGGGTTTCCCCCAGGTGCATGACGTCACCAGGAGAGGGTGAGTGATCGTTCGATTAGCTCTTGTAAGGGGCTCACCCGAGTGAGCACCGCGGGGTCGAACAAAGGGAAGCTAATCGATCGCACCCAAATACAGTTAGGAGAAACGAAGAACAGTCAAGCCACACCCATTGTGTCATGATCATCATTATCATCCCAATCCTCCTCATTCCCATCATTTAGGCTGTGTTCATCCAGTGTAAGATGTAGCCTTCCTCATGTAAATGCTATTCGTTTTTTTATTTCTTGCAGTTTTGGTCCATGTTGTTCCTGCATATACCCCATGTATCTCTCCATCTTCGTCTCTGTCTAACTCTTTTTCTTTTCCATGTCCTTGGTTGCCAATCCAGTATTCTCGTTGTCCATCTGTTGTCATTTCTTAGGGCAGTGTGTGACCAGATCTCCATTGTGTATGTTCCTCTTAAAATGAAAACTTTTAGCCCCTTATTCGCGGCTACCCTTGTTCGCGGCTACCATTTTGTGCATGTTCCTCTTTAAATGAAAAAACTTTCTCCATTTATCCCCTGACTCGCGGCTCCGGTTTTTGTGTCACTGGTTCCAAGTTAGACAGTCCAGCCACAAGCCTTTTAAAATTTTAAACATTCTCATTTCAGCCCCTGGTTGGCGGCTACCAGTTTTTTGTCACTGGTTCCACATAGAGAGTCATGCCAGAACGATTGTGCATGTTCCTCTTAAAATTTTAAACATTCTGATTTTAGCCCCTGGTTGACGGCGACCAGTTTCTGTGTCACTGGTTCCAAGTAGACAACCAAGCTACAACCATTTTGTGCATGTTTCTCTTCATGCCAAATAAAAATTAAAACATGTTTAGCGTCCAGCCCGCTTCTATTTCAGAGGCCGCCTCCTTTTTTGTAATTTCTGTAAATGATTTTTTAAATAAATTTGTTTCCCCCGAATTTGTTGTTTTTTGTTTTACGAATAAAAATTATGTATTTTTAAGATCTCAGCAAAAATGTGTCGGGCAGCCTTAAAAAAAAAACTTGTTCCCTTTTTCAAAAAGGGAGGACGTTAAGATTTTATCTGGCCTAAAATGCAAACTTTCTCCTTTTAGCCCCTGAATCGCAGCTACCAGCTTCAACACCACTGGTTCAAAGTGGAGAGGACTCCGAATACGCCGAGGTAAATCCGATTGATCTCAAAACTGGCGCAAAAGACGATGACATACACGTCTATAGTGATATCGAAGTCAACCAACAGCAACAAGGAGGTGTTCCACGGTCCGTAGCACATAAGAAGGGACCATCCCCAGCGGTGCCCAGCCAGCCCGCCGCGGGAAGCGATCGCAAACCCCCGGAGCTGCCGGCCAAAAGAACCGTGCAGCGAGACTTAGGCCTGTACGAGATTCCAGACGTAAAAACTGGCGTCGCAGCACTTCGCAGCACTGCTAACGAGGAGGATGCTACAGATCACTTCTAAAGAAAGTTAATTATACCTTTGTCTTAATCCTTAAAGGCACTGGACACTTCTGGCAATTAGGGGTCTTGTCAAAACTCATCCTGGACAAACTACCGGACGAGGCTCATCCGATGTCATTTTTTTGTCGGACGGGCCATAGGATGGGAGTTTCAATGATACAATGTTTCACACGCTGAATGAGTGTCTTCTTGTCCACAGAGAGCTCTGCGGTTTCACTGGCTGATTAAACACTAAATAAACAAACCCGGGGTTTGAGTCTGGTCCCACTGTGTTGAGGTCACTGTAGTTTGGTGGAGTTTTTAACCCATTGTTTTTTGAAACAGACATGCAGTTACTATCGGGAATACTAGCCCAGTTTATGTATACCCATACTGTGTCCCCTTCCTTCCTTCTCGAGTTGATAGGTTTTCACCGAATATAATTAAATGTAATGTAGTAGTATCAAATGAAAACTTATTGATGAAAGTATTCATCGATGGTCATCGTCTCATAAAAATCTGTATGCTAATCACAGCCACCCGTTCAATATAGGTAATTCCCTTCAAATGCATATGTGTATAAATATACCTTTGAGTTTCATATAGACCATACACCTCCAAACTTGTTAGATCATGGGATGGTGCTGTACAAAGTTACAAGGATGTGCAAAAAGTGCACAACCAGTTTGTTGAGGCCCAGTTGTGAAACCGAAAACCTGCCCTGGGGAGACTCCCTGCTGTTTCCAGTAGATAGCGATCTAAACACTCCTGGGCTTTGTAAACAAATGTTCTCTGGTGAAGGCCAGTCACTGTGAGCACGTCCTAAAGCCCATCCAATAAAGTAATCACTACAAGGGAATTCAACATGGGACGAGAAACCTCGTCCTGGACGGGCGCCGTCCGATGGCTGTCCAGGATGAGTTTTGACAAGGGCCCTTACTCAGACTAATGTTAGCAACAACTTACTTGGTAATGAGCAATGGAGAGCTGTTGATAGAATAACATATTGTGAGAAACGGCTCCCTCTGAAGTAGCCTATATATAGTTTTTGAGAAAGAGGTGTTTTCTTACTCGAATAATATAGGTTTTCTCGGTCAATTTCGGCAAATGAGCAGCCAATTTAACCACCAAGCTATTCTAATGGCGGTAATGAGCAATGGAGAGCTGTTGACAGAATAACATATTGTGAGAAACGGCTCCCTCTGAAGTAGCCTATAGTTTTTGAGAAAGAGGTGTTTTCTTACTCGAATAATATAGGTTTTCTCGGTCAATTTCGGCAAATGAGCAGCCAATTTAACCACCAAGCTATTCTATTTCGCGCGAAATCGAATGCTACTAAAAAGGGTCATTCGATTTTGTTTTATGATTCGTCAAATGTAATGTTGCGTCATTCGAATTACCAAAACAATAATTCAATTTAACAATTCATCAAAACAGCATTCAAATTCGCAGACGCTTCTTGAGGCGTGTGTGTCACGAAAACGAATGACGATACGCTAAATTGGACAGAGTGACAAAGGAATTTGACTCGACTCAAAACGAAATTGAATGGTCGAATTCTGAATATGAAACGCAGTAACAACTGGAGAGGCAAAACAGCTTTAATACGAACGCATGAAAATGAAATTGATTGCTCATTTGCCGAATTTGACTGAGAAAACCTATATAGACTTTAGCTGAAGCCTTCTATATGCATCTGACGAAAGCACACAGAGTAATTCAACAAGGTTGTTTTTTCTTTGACTATTCTCTTGCAAGTTCGATGACCCATAATATTGAGCCGAAATGTTCATATTTTGTTGAGTCAATCACAAAATGACGGACGGTGTTTAATAGTTGACAAAGTAAAAAAGAATCCAAGCAATTTCGAGACATATCATGATATTCTACTTCTAAAACAATTTTCCAACCATAAGAATTTCAATTCGTTTCATAACGGACGCTTTTATAGCCCCAAATCACTCAATCCAGGGCAACGTGCCCCTTTAATATTATTAGTATTACTAGTACTCTAGATATATGGTAACAGTATGCGCTTTTTACTTCTTTTTTGGTGGGGGGGGGGGGGGGGGTGGGGGAGGCGGGGTATAGTATAGTTCCATTCTGTCATGCGATATTTAACATGTATTTGTGGTTTGGGTTGATACACAGCTTTTTTTCGGTAGGAACATTTCATTATTATCTGTTAAAAATATATATAAACTTTCTCAGAAAATTAGCAATTTTAGCAAAATTAAATAAATAAATAATACATTTTATTTGTCAAGTTGACATAAAAAAAAAGAATGAAGTGTATTTTTCATAACTATTTACTGTTGTATCTTTGTGTATAAAGAACATTTGTATTTTCTTACAGAAAACTATTTGCATATTGCGTAACTTGCATGTTACATATTAATTTAGTACATGTACAGTCATCATGTTGAATTGGGGTTGCATCTATCTTTGTTTTGATTGCCGTGACGTTTGGTATAATTTGTAAAACTAGAAAAAGTCAAATCCAACTTAAAAAAAAAATTGCGGGAAATTCTCAGTTACTTTTGGTTCACGTTTTCACACTTACTGGTAACCCCAGAAGAACTGACAAGAAATAACTATTAAAATAATGATAATAACTAGGTCTTATATAACACTTTTTACAATGACGTATCAATGCGCTTTACATTAGTGCCCTGGGGTGGATTTCACAAAGGTAGTCCTAACTTAGGACTAGTCCTAGGCAATGCTAGGAGATAGGACCAGTCCTAAGTTAGGATGAGTTACTGGTCCTAACTTAGGACCAGTCCTATCTCTTAGCATTGCCTAGGACTAGTCCTAAGTTAGGACTACCTTTGTGAAATCCACCCCTGGTGCGACGGATTTCACAAAGAGCTAAGCAGAAAGTTAAAGGCACTGGACATATAATTGTTAAAAATTAAAAAAAAAATTGTTAACATACAAACTTACTTGGTAACGAACAATGGGGAGCTGTTGATAATGTAAAACATTGTGAGAAACGGCTTCCTCTGATGAAGTGACTTAGTTTATGAGAAAGAAGTAAATTCTCAGTAAAATAGTCAAATTGATTTCGAGACCCCACGCATGAGGTCTCGAAATCAAGCACCTGAACTTCGTGTGACAATGGTGTTTTTTCTTCCATTATTATCTCGCAACTTCGACGATTTATTATTATCACGCAACCTCGACTTTTTTTATGTTGAGATACACCAAAAGTGAGAAGGTGTCCAGTGTCTTTAAACGAACATTGTGTGGAGGAGGGTTTATAATTATTTAGTAGTTTTCTAAGCGGTTGCATTTCTTGGGAATTATGATCCATGATGTCAAAAGATCTGTAGAAAGTGTAAAAAATTGTTAAAATTTGTACGCAAAAGAAAGCCACAATTTGTTTATATGAAACACTATTTAGTAATACGAGTTTACTAATTCTTTTATATATTTTAATATATATTATAGATTTGACCTTATTATTTGATGCGCGTCTTTGAAGGCACTGGATACTATTGGTAATTGCTCAAAGTACAAATCGTTAGCATAGAAACTTACTAGTTAGCGTTCAATGGAGAGATGTTGATAGTATTAAACATTGTGAGAAACGGTTCCCTCTGAAGTAACGTCGTTTTCGAGAAAGAAGTAATTTCTCACTAAAAAAAATTAAATTTGATTTCGAGACCTCAGAATTTGATTTTATGGTCTCGAATTCAAGCATCTAAAAGCACACAACTTCGTATAACAATGGTGTTTTTTCTTTCGTTATTATCTCGCAACTTTGACGACCACGAATAAAATTGATTTCAAATTGTCGCAAGTTTGTTATTTAGTGCATGTTGAGATACACCAAGTAATAAGACTGGTCTTTGCCAATTACCAATCGTGTCCAGTGTCTTTAAAATAAATTCTTATATCATGTGGCTTTAGGGAGATTTTAAAAACAAATCTACACAAATGATAAAGCGATGGCACTAACGAGCTTCCGTAGCATGCTGCGACAGCATGACATAATATTAATTAACAATAGAGCAAGCACAAACCCATTAAGTAGAAGACACATCATGCTAAATTAAAGTTTTTTTCTTTGCAAAGTCACGGGTGGATTGTGTAGGTTTGTTGTTTGTATCTTATGAGTGGATGATTTATATTTAAAGGAACGTTACAGAGTTAGTAAGAAAACAAAATCGTGAAGATCACAGATTTACATCAAACTTACAAGGCCTAATGATGATGATAGTAGAAAACATCCCTTGAAATATTTCTGCCTGAAATTTCATATTTGATGAGAAATAAATAGTTAATAACTATGCGTTTGGAGTTTATTGCTCAGTGAGCGTTTTATTAATTTTTCTTGTTTGCATCAATGTCAAGCCAAATGTGTAATCGGGTTTTCACTATTTTCTCGTGACCCAGATGGCCGATCGATCTCAAACTTCTACAGGTTAGCCAGTTTATGTACATGGCGGATTACATGAAGTGCTTACACTACCAGCTTACACTAACTGTTTTGTTAGCAAAACCAATTCTGTAATGTTCCTTTAAGTGATCTTGTGCATAATACCCCAAGACATCGTGGCTTACGATCTACAAAACACAAACTCCTTCAGGAAAAAACGAGAAATCATCGATGGGGGGGGGGGGGGGGGAGAAGTTTTCAGAGCGCAGCACCGAGGCTTTGGAACTCCCTACCTGAAACTGTGAAACTTTCAAATTCACGTAACATATCCAAGAACAGTTTAAAAACTCATTTCATGTAGAAGCATTTTGCTATGTTCATTTTTCTTATTGTTATGCTACTTTCATTGTTTTTTTTTTGTTGTTTTTTTTGGTAGAGCAGTGCCATGAGCGCGGATACCGGCGTTATACAAGTTTCCATATTATTATTATTATTTTCAAACTTCCTTGTTGACATGACCTTCTGGTGTTTTCGAAATCACTACCACTGCATGACACAAACCCTGTATTATAGTTTGAGATCACTCAGGGGGAAAGTGAACACTAAAATACCTACATTTTACTCCATGATTGATTAAGTTATTGAGTTGGTTTAGAGGGGGACCTCAAAGCAGGAACCGGAGGCAATTTCCTTGTCTGCACATTTCAAATTGCCATCCTCGAAAATATTCCTGAACAAAAATTGCACCCCGTATGCCACAAGATCACCAAGTCGAAAGTGAACACTGAAAACCTACGTTTTCCCCTGGTTCTTATTCCATGATTTATTAACTGAGTAGGTTTAAAGAGGGGGGGGGGGGGGAGCTGAAACCGGAACTTTAGGCAATTTTCTTTTCTGTACGTTGGAATTTCCGACCTAAAAATAAATCTTGATATTTCTTTTTCTAATCGGTATAGAAGAAACCAAGTTCCCCATTGAAAAGCACTTAACGACAGTGACAATTTCCCAGTACAGTTAAATTAAAGATCTAGGCAATCGATTAGTATGGCGATGTATTGTATCGTTAAAGTTATTATAGTTTGGGATGCAATATTGTGTTCTGTACATCAAAATTGCCGTCCTCAATAATGCTCTCGCTGTTTTTTTTTAAGGGTTCGATTTTTTTGAATCGATTCAGAAAGAAAAGAAATCCCCAACTGAGAAGCACTAAAGACTCTGGCACTGTTGATGTACAGAACAAAAAGTGCACCACGTATGCCTATACCATGAGATATCCAAGCCGAAAGTAAACATTGAAAGCTTACATTTTTGTCTTTTTTTCATGGTTTGTACTCCATGGTAATTGTGTTGGTTTAGGGGGGGGGGGGGAGCTCAAAGCCGGAACCGGAGGCAAATTGTTCCCTGAAATTACGAAATGCAATCCTCAACAATTTGCCTGATGTTTTTTCGAATCGATTTAGAGAAGAAGAAAAAAAAAACTCTTATTAAAAGCACAACGTCAGTGGGAATTTTGATGTACAGAACACAAATTGCGTCCCGTATACCATACGATCACCAAGTCGAAAGTGAACACTGAAAAACCTACGTTTTTTCCTGGTTCTTACTCCATGATATAATATTGAGTTGGTTTATTAGAGGGGGAGCTCAAAGCAGGAGGAAATTTCTTTTTATGCTCATTAGAATTGCAATCCTCAAAAATTTGCCTGATGTTTTTTTAATCAATCCGGAAAAAGAATTCCCAATTGAAAAGCACTTAGACAGTGGCAACGTTGATGTACTGAACAAGAATTGCGCCCGTATACCAGGAGATCACCAAGTCGAAAATAAACCCCAAAAGGCCTGCATTTTCCCCTAATCCTTATACTCCATGATATAACAATTGAGTTGGTTTAGAGTGGAGCTCAAAAGCGGAACCGTAGACTATAAAAAGTTGTGTAAACAGTTCACGTGAAGATCAAGGCATTCAATGTATGACATTGTGTACCGTCTAAGTTATTATAGTCAAGGTTGCAATATTTTTTTCTGTATTTTTTTCTTTGAATCGATTCAAAGGAAAACAAAAATCCCTATTGAAAAGCACTACGACTGAGGCAATTTTGATGTACAGAAAAAAACGGTCCTACTAAAAGCCGACAACAAGCCGACAACGCCGACAACAAGACCAGAGCGCCGCCAACACGCCGCCAACAAGTTTTAAATACCTCCAAAATGGCAAATAAACCATAGATATATTAGAACTATATGTGTTCTGTAATATAAACATAAATTTAATGGAAAAACTTCACTAAAAGTGTGTATTTTTTAACCAGAAAAAAACTTCACTTGCACGGAATGCGGTCGGACGCCATCTTGGCTTAAAAACCGTGTTTGGACCAGACCATTATGATACGGGTAGATTTAGCACTTGTCAACAACAGAGGGCGGGCTTCATGTGAAGACCTTCACTGCAGTAGACCTTATCGCAAATACCAATGCGCAAGCGCAGATGGTTGAATGAGGTGCATTGTGGGATAGATATGAATCAAATTTTGCTACCAGCTAGACCACAATGCACCTAATTCAAAGCTTTACGCGCGCGCCCCAGTATTTGCGAAAAGGTCTGTGTGCACAGTGCATGACGCCCGCCCTCTATTGCTAAATCTGACTTACCCGCATCATAATGGACTGGTCCAATCACGATTTTAAGCCAAGATGGCGTCCGACCGTTTTCCGTGAAAGTTAAGGGTTTTTTTCTGGTTAAAAATTCACACTTTTCGTGAAGTTTTTCCATCAAATTTATGTTTATATTACAGAACACACATAGTTCTAATATATCTATGGTTTATTGGCCATTTTGGAGGTATTTAAAACTTGTTGGCGGCGTGTTGGCGGCGCTCTGGACTTGTTGTCGGCGATGTCGGCTTGTTGTGTCGGCTTTTAGTAGGACCCGAAAAAAATTGCGTCCGGCGCACCTTCACTGCACTTCACCACAGTGTTGTTTAAAGTTAAATTTTTAACCATGTCGCCATCATCGTTACACCAGGAAGCTTATTTATACATCCCGTGACAGCACTAATTTATTCGGTTTGTGTTCGTATTTCTTCTACGGACTTTGTGAAATCACCGACCATTGCAGAGCACGGAAATAGACTTTTGTTATGTGTTCAAACTCAACAGTTGGGCTGATTTGGATGTGAAGTTACAGAGGCATCTATAGCTGGTGCTTTTACTAACTATAGAGACTGGCCGAAGCGGAGCCAAAGAAGCATTTGTTGTAATTAGCAACGTATTTGAAATGGTTTATTGGATCAACGACGTCTTCAGTATATTTAAATACATATTTTCTTATGATTTGGATATCTCTGTAAATCATTTAGAGATGCAGCCTCAACTAGATTTCTCTATAGAAGATTGAGCGTTATCTCTAAATCATTTAAAGATTATATGTAAATTGTATTTTCATTTGAAACTGCATCGACCTGTTGTTAGTATATTGTTAACATGTGTTTCTTAAAATGCAGTATATTTTATTGACAGGTTTTATGATACTGAAATAGTGTACGTCGCCATTGACTTGAAATGCTTATTTGACTGGCAACATCGGTGACTTGAAAGGCATTTATTGAAAGACATGATCATGCATCACAGCATACAATGAAACCGTAGCCGATTTAGATAATTATTTTAGAGCTATCTTTAAAATGAAAACAAACAATTTGTCAAAAAAATTTAAAGATATCTCTAAATAAATTAAAGATAATTTTAATGAATTAAATGTAAAATCTCTAAATTTAGAGATATCTTTAAAGTATTTTTAAGACGTTGCTTATACTTATAAATGTTACTTTGGCTCGCCATACCGAAGCTTTGGATGATTAAGTGAAATTTTACGCCAAACAGAACTTATCTATTAGCATAATATAATGTTGCAAGTAGACTGGCCAAGTCTTGGTCTGAGTGACGTTGTCAAGTAGACTGGCCCGGTCTAGCTTTGAGAGATCGACCATTACGTCGTCTGGATAGAGAGTGACGCAGTTTCTTCGTCGTTAATTTGATTGTGTCGAGTATAGAATGAAAAAGGATGCTCTTCGCATCCAGTACTTGTATTAAGTAATGCAAGTTTAGATCGCAGCCAGTTTCAACCGAAAGATGCTTATTCTTGCACACAACATTTGATATATTATGGTGTAAAGGGGCACTGTGATCACAAAGGAAGCTCGTTCAAAAATCTTGAAAACCACCAGCTGCAGTTCATCAGTGACAATTGAGGAAATCTAACTTGGATCTTGACGGCTTGATAGCGACAGTTAAACAATTTTAAACGAAAACGTAAAATAACTGGTATACCATCATGTGGCAGACGATACCCCAAAGAATGTGTCTCGTTTTGTTCGCCATCTTGACTGTTGGACAATGGACAAACTGGTACTCAGTGTCAGCTCAAAGCTATCTCCCAGTTGAGTTGCAGGGACAGTATACGAGTTCACAAATAAGGATGCACTTCTGTGCCGATGGAGGGTAATCATCTTGTTTATTCTTATATCCTGAATTGGCGATATAGACCAAACATAGTTCCATTTTTTTATGACCAAAATACTAGCCATGATGGGGAGTCAATAGTTTCAATAATTTGATTTTAAAAACATTACATATAAATAAAGTGTTGTTTGTTAAACAAATACCTCCTAAACTTCGCTGGAAAAATGACCAATAATGCATTTATTCACACGATAATATTATGGTTGTTACTTGTATAACGATGAAAACATGTTTAAAATTAATAATTTTTAAGTTACTCAACATTTTATTGCTTTGTTTGACACAATTCAGAGATGCTGCAGGTTTTCTTGTCCTGTTGTCCTGTTGCACCTATGTTTAGCCTACTGGACGTAGCTGATTGACCAAAATCGAAATATTTACAGTGATATGAACAGTTTTGTTCAGTTTGAGAAGGGGGGGTTCGCCTCTGCCCACGCGTCACCACCAATCAACAATTTTGAGTTTTTTTTTTTATAAAATGTTGATGATTTTCAACTGATATTCAATCCTGGCATGACTAAACTTATCCAGTTGTTTAAGTTGTCGGTTTGTGTTTTATTGACAGGGATACCTGCTTGCCTATTGGAGGCCTACGGTATATTTGCTGTGGAACTTATACATACCAATGTTTCAGAGACACAGGTTTGTTTAGATTTTTTCTCTCTTTAGAACTTCTTGAAATAAACATAAACTTTTCAGCTATTTTTTCCAGCATTTTTTTAAGTTTTTGATGTTTTTTCCTTTTCATCAGAGTAAAGAGAATTATACAACCAGTTATTATGATAATTTATCTGTCAGCGCCCTCAACCGCATGAATTTTGATATTATGAGATTATAATATTTTCACGGCACAACGAAAATGTTTTTGTTAGACAGTATTGGCACATCTATATTCCTTAAGGGAGGGTGTACCATTAGTAATTACTAACAAACAACAATAACCATAAAAATTGTTAAGATACACTGCAGCTGTTGTTAATGTATAACGTGTTGGGAAACATTTCCCTCCTCCAGAAATGTGGTTTTAGAGAAAGGGATTTAAAAGATCGTCAATCTGAGAAACATTTCTCAGATTGTGTATTCCAGGATTAATCTTTCTTCAGAAACGCTATCACCTTTTTAAACGAAATGTTTACAGTTTTATTGTAAATCAATATTATTTACATTTATGGATTAAAAGAATCGATCAGTAAAAACCACACACCCGCAAGACGTAACATTCATCTATTTTCGAGGTAAAAATACCAAACTAACAATAGGACCCCCTCAAACAAACTATTGTTGTGCACCATACGGCGTGTTCGGTTAGCATTTGATTTTGTTCGTCAGGTCGCATTAAAAGTATTTTCTCATTCGTGTTATTGCAGAACATCCCATGTGTAAGGAAGATGGACAAGTTTATTTTTGCAGTTATCGAGATGCCATCGTGTGTCAGTATGAAGACCGTAGAGGTTCATGCATCTACTCCAACTCGTCCTCTATTCAACCTCTGTGCGTGTGTAAAGAAAATGGCAGCTGGCCAATATCTGATGCACAGTCGTCTCAAATCAGAGGGTACGTACTTTGACGTTGGATAAAACCAATATTCTTAGATAAAAAGCAAATTCGCATTTCGATTTTCACTTTGGAAAAATGATTTGTACCAAATGCTTCCCTGGTGTTCGTTTACTGCGGTGCTGAACAAGAAAAAAGATTGCACGGGAGATTGACTGATCTCTACTGACAGACGTCTTCAACGATTTACCACAAGCTGCGCTCTCAAACTCACAGGTCAATTTTTAACTGGGTTCGAGGTCACCGTGACCCATGATGAGGCCTGACTCATTTCTGGGTCAGGCTCGAGCGAGAATCGATTTAAATCTTGCGTCAGTTTGACCCCAAACTAGACTTGTAGACAAGTCGTTAAATAGTATCGTCGCGGTGATAGCGTTCCGAATCCCTGCGATTCCCGCGGTATTCTCGCGAGACTGCTGGCCCCATTTAATGGTCGGCAACCAGTAGTACGCGGAGAACAGTGATCTCGCGAGAGCACCGCCACAACTCGACTATCTCACCGCGGCAGACCATTGTCCAAACACGAGTAATTTTGACACTCTACCGGGTCATATTCAAATGACAAACAAATGTCATGTTCGCGTCACACTATTCTTATGCGAATGTATTCAAATGCTATGCGCAATTAGGGCATACTCTTGTTTTCATAGTTTTTTAAAATAAATTCTTCATATACAAATCATCAGTTTGAACCCAGATTTTGTCAAACCAACCGTTATACTTTTTAATATGAAACAGAAGTTGCATGGACATTGAAACCACAGTAGGTTCGCCAGGCTCGTCCCCAGGGCCACCAACAGTAACCTCTTCAATGAGTGATCAGACAACAGTAACATCTCCAACGAATGACCAGACAACTGAAACCATCGCTCACCGAAAGTCAGGCAGTGGAGAGGTCAACATCACATCCATTGTTTTAGGAGCCATCTTGGTTATTGTTCTTCTTGTCTTGCTAGTGCTAGTGGTGATGGTGGTGAAACTCAGAAGGAACCAGACACCCACGATGAAAGTAACAACGTGAGAATTGTTAATATGTTGTATGTTCTTTATTTCCAAACATCACAATATATAATCTTAAAACAAACATGCATGGGGTAGGCCAGAGCAACTTCCCCCACATTTCAAACAAGTTTTGGATCATGCTAAATTGATTGCTTAAGCTATCCTGTGGTGACACTGATTGCACATCACACATTGCACGTTTCTTTGAAAGCACTTGCGAAAATAATATATGCAGTGTAGCAGAATTTGAAAATATGTGCAGTGTGTGATGTCCCTTCAGGGCCACCTTTGTATTGTTTCCACAACAACTAAAGCTAAAAATGGAATATTGCTAAAGGGAAGGAGGGCCGGGCGGAGGATAGAACAGCATTAACCTTAATTTAATGATTCAACGCATCCTACAAACAAAACTATACCAACTAAGAAATCAACAATAGCTTCCAAACAAACAAGAAACCCGCCATTTTACTTTGACACCCTTATCATGTGTTTCTGCAGTCTTACCTTCTCACATTGGCCTATACAAACTACACGAATTTTAGCTAATTTGACCAACAGCCAAGAACGTAGCTAAAGTGAAGATACTTCGCGAACAGCAAATGAGACAGCAAACAAAACCTGTGATTTCTTATCGCAATCCCATTTCACATAAACCATTACTTACACTTTGGAAACAATTTATATAATCATGTCGATTTTTCCTACAGGAATCCCGCAAACTCCGCTGCCAATTCAGCTGGTAAGTATTCCATGTGACGATGATATTTTCAAGAAAATAACAAAGTTATAATAGGAGTAACCCTCAACAGTTGTGCATCATCCTCTTAAAATTATAATAATTTTATCATTAAAGCCCCTGATTCGCGGATACTAGTCCCTACTCTACTGGTTCCAAGAGGTGGCGACTACGCATATGCTGACGTCACTCCAACGGATCACGAAACTGCCGTACATGACGATGCCGTTAACCACACCGATGGCAATGTCAAATCTAACAAGCAGAAAAGAGGTCTTTTTCGGTTCGGAAAACACAAGCAACGTTCACCAGGGATGCCAAACCAGCCCTCCGGGGGAAGCGATCGCATAGCCCCGGAGCTGCCGACTAAAGGAACCGTGCAGCACTTGTACGAGATTCCGGACTTGAAAAGCACGACTAAAGCAACGGGCGTCGCGACCATTGGAGCTAATAATGAGGTCTTGGGGGAAGGAGGCCTTCCGGACGAGGAGGAAACCATAGAGCATACTTATTTCGAAAGAAAGTGATCTCTGGATTTGTCTTATACATTAGGAATAATAAGGGTATTAGAAAGGTTGTAAACGTTTACTGTTACACACTTTTTAGTGATTTATTTGTTTCGGGGTATATAGTCACAGCCTTTATATCTATAGGCGATACTTTACATATCAAGCTTGTGTTTTTGGTCGTTACATAGTGTTTGGTTTTGGGGGTTTAGAAGTTTTTCATAATCTGTTAAAATAACAATATAGTATTTTTGTCAGAATTTAAATTATTTTAGCCAAATCAATTCATTCATACATTTCTCTTTAAAGGCAGTGGGCACTATTGGTAATTACTCAAAATAATTATTAGCATAAAACCTTACTTGGTGACGAGTAATAGGGAGAGGTTGATGGTATAAAACATTGTTAGAAACGGCACCCTCTGAAGTGCCATAGTTTTCAAGAAAGAAGTAATTTTCCACGAATTTGATTTCGAGACCTCAGATTTAGAACTTGAGGTCTCGAAATCAACCATCTAAACGCACACACCTTCGTGTGACAAGAATGTTTTTTTCTTTCATTCATATCTCGCAAGTTCTATGACCGATTGAGCTCAAATTTTCACAGGTTCATTATTTTATGCATATGTTGAGACCCACCAACTGTGAAGGCTAGTCTTTGACAATTACCAATAGTATCCACTGCCTTTAATGAACAATGAAGTTTAAAAGAAATGAAACTCTTTATTTTATGTCATACTTTTGTGTAGTTTTTGTGTGTATTTGTTCATACAACTAAATGGAACTGTTTGCACAATTCGTAATTTTGCATTTTACATTGCACAAGTTAAAGACACTGGACACTATTGGTAATTGTCAAAGACCAGTCTTCTCACTTGGTATATCTCAACATATACATAAAATAACAAACCTGTGAACATTTGAGCGCAATTGGTCGTCGAAGTTGCAACTAACTGTGAACGAAAAACCACCCTTGTCACACGAAGTTATATGCTTTCAGATGCTTGATTTCGAGACCTCAAAATATAATTCTGCATGAGGTCTCAAAATCAACTTCGTGGACAGTGTTTCTTTCTATCAACCTCTCCCCATACTCGTTACCAAGTGAGGTTTTATGCTAATAATTATTTTGAGTAAAATGGACACTGCAATATCAATTGACACTTAAAATTTTAATTGCACACCAAGTGCTTCGAAAGCTAACGATGTCTAACCTTGCGAAATGACGTTTGGTATTATTTTTGTGAACGCCTTTCTTATGCGACTTTTGGTTATACATTTTCACACTTGTTTAATACACCGATCCATTAAGCCAGGCCCAATTATCATTGACCAATCACAACCGCGAAATCTGATCACCATTTGAACCGTTTGGTGATCTTTGCACTAATGGTGATCGGGTTTCGCGGCTGTGATTGGTCAACTGGTTTGGAGGCGGGGCGTAATGGATCGGTCTATTGCTAACACTGGCAAACTCACTACCAAAAGCTTTTTCCATTACATGGGTAAAAGCCACCCCTGCCATTGAAAGGCTTGCAACTCTAACTTCACCCAAAAGGAGGAAAATGTTAATGATTTTGTATAGTATTTTATCAATTTTTAATTGTAAAGTTGCGATTAAAAAAAAGAGGAAATCAGCTGATCCGAGGAAAAGTTGCATGCCTGCTTTGAGTGGCAAAGGAGTTATACAGGATTGGTAAAGCTGACAAAATGGTCGTAGACGGTGTTCTTATTTTTTACGTGAAATAAAAAGCTTGTAAAAACTCGGACTTGTGAGTTAGGAGAAAATCATGAGTAGCTCATTCTTAATTAGTCTCGTGCTTTTGCAAAGTCATAAGGGGATTGTATGGGTTTGTTGCTTGTTGTTTGTCGTTGACTGAACGGTTTATTTTCAAACTTCCCTGTTCTATACCCCGCATTAGGGATCAGTCACTGAGTAGAAAGTTGAAGGCTTAAATCCGAACTGGAGCTGGAGTTTAAGTTTGTAAACAGTTCCCATCATAAACATCGCATAAATCAATTTACAAAACCTTGTGTACCCGTTGTGCTCAGTGAAGTATGACGATGTATTGTATTATGCTTTCACTTCAGCATAGTCACGTCAAAAGTTATTATTGTCCATCTCACCGTCACTGCACTCCGCTAGTGTTGTTATGAGTCATATTATTAGTTACCGGGTTGTCATAACCGTCCCACCATATAGATGGTCGCACAAGGAAACTTACGAAGCTCGTGAAGACAGGAGTAATCGGTTTTCGTGCGTATTTCTTCTACGGACTTCGTGAATTAGCCGATCATTGCAGAGCACGGAAAGAGACTTTTGTTTTATGTTCAACATCACCACCAGTTTGGCTGATTTAAATGAAGTGGTTATGAAAGCATGGAGGAAGTAATGATGACAGGGAAGTAATAATAGTACAGCAGCATCTGGTGCTTACTACTGTAAACTGGCCGAAACGTTGGATGATAACGTGAAACTTTACGCCAAACCTAACATACTCATTTGCAAGTAGACTGGCTCAGCATTGCCCTGCGTTACGTTGGCTTTGAGTGATCGACCATTACGCAGGGTCGTGTATAGAGTGACATGATTACGAAGTTTCTTCGTCGTTTGTTTGATGCAAAGTTTTATGAATGCACAAATTTATGTATGCAATGTTTTATGTGTACAAGGTGAAAGTATTTTCTCCGTCAGCTATATTTATTTCACAACACTGTTGTTTTTCGTATGGTGTAAAAAATACACTGACCACATGAAGCTTACTAGTTGCAGTTCATCAATGATAATTGGATCTCGACGACTTGAGCGTGACAATTTAACAAAGTAGGGCCTAAAAGAAAACGGAAAACAGCTTATACAATGTTGAAAACAATAACCCCCCAAATGTGCCTGGTTTTAATTGCCATCCTGACTGTTGGACCATGGACAAACTGGAACTCTGCGTCAGCTCAAAAAAATAGTGTACTCCCAGTGGAATTACAAGGAAATTACGTGGTGACACAAATAATGACGCACTTTTGTGACAACGGAAGGTATTATTCTCGTTTGTTCATATCCTATTGTTGGTATAGGTGTATCACTTAGCTTAACTTATCTTAACTTAAATGCACTTATAAAGCGCTTTAACACTGTTTCAAAGCGCTGTACAGTCAAGAAAAACATTAAAATGCAGTATAAAATACATGAGCAAAATTAGCATTATGGTCTTCAAATACACAACAGTTAAAAAGGAAGCAGAAATTTAGTGAAAAAATGCAATACATGTACAAACATTCATTTTATAATAAAGTAAAAAAAAAAACAAGCGTCAGGCGGACCCAGAGGAAATCAAATGACTGTACTTTGATGACTGATGAACATGCATGGATGGGAGTCGATTTTCTATAAACACTGTATTGCAAATTGTTATTTGGGCATACAAAAATAAATTAAAAACACGCACAAAAAATTCTTAGAAAACAATGGTTTCAATTAGGACCGACATACCCAGCCACCCAGCCACCCCGTGGCAAACCTCTTTTTAATTGATGTGTGCAGCCGATAGTCCATCGGTGGGAACCTTCGGAAAGTTGAATGGCCTATGTCCTAACTCAACTTTACATGACATCTATTGTATTTTTTTTAAACCTCAGCTTTTATTTCAGCACTTCGTTCGTCACGAACTAGCCACTAGTCGACGATTGTACCCTGATCGCACTTGCTCTAGACTAACCAGAAACCATATACGCCTCTCTTAATGTATGCACGAGTACGTCACAATTCTAACCCAAAACGAGGCCATAGGCGCAGCCACCATCTTGGTCATGTTCCCTGATATCAATATAGTAATAAATGCTAACATTCATTCCGCATGGCACCAGACTTTTATTTTGTACAGCCTCAGTTTGGTATGACCAGACCGTGATAAAGGTCTATATGGCCTCATTTTGGGTAAGAATGATGACGTCATGCATGAACATTAACATGGTCGATGGTCAATTCGAGAGCTACGGCACAGTTTCTGATTCCCAATATACGACTCTGGTCAAGTCTAGTCTCTCATACCCGAACTTGCTCTTTGTTGCATGGTTCTCTTGTCATGTTTGTTCCGAGTCTGAGGTTGCAATCATTTGTACTATAAACGTATTTGGATGACGGAACTGCAATGATATGTAAATATCTGAGCAATTTATTGGGAGATGGAAGAGAGAGCGAGGATTTCTGATGACATGCCATACACCAACCATTAAATTTTAATTATTTTATTTGTGTATGTTTGAAAACAAATTTGTTCAGTTGTTTGAGTTGTCAGATTTTTTTTTGTGCAGGGATAATTCATGCGGGCGAACTCCAAGAAATATCTGCTGTGCGAGTAATACTAACCTATGTTCAAACGAGACAGGTTTGTTTAAATCTTTTTATCTTTCAGTCTTTTCAAAATAAACACAATCTCTCCTTTTTTTAAATTTTATATATATTTTTTATATTTTTTTATTATACATTTTCCCGGCCAATTTCAGCAAAAAATCATTCAATTTCATTAAAATGCATTCAAATTCACGCATTTCCCCTAATCCTCTCAAACTAGGGTTTCTTTTTAGCTCTCAATGCATTCAGTTCCGTTTTCGTGCACACACGGTTGCATTTTTCTCGTTCAGATTCGCTTCAGTCATTCTATTTCATTCAAGCCTACACTTTGACCATTCTTAAGTTTAATTTCTACTATCTATTTACAATTGATTCATTCAAATTAAGACTCACCGAAGCGAACATGATTTTGCTGCTAGTCTGAGTTTTCTTTTTCATTTATGTGCAACGAATTTCAACTTCTTTGCATTCATATTAAAAGATGAGTTATGGCTTTGTGAGTAACATGTATGTTAAAGCTCCTTTACTGGCACATAAGTGTCCTTTATAAGAGGTGTTTCCATGTACTTCATATTATATTTACATCATTTTGTTTTTCTTAATTGAATTAATTGTTCCTTTTGCTTTGTTAGCCTTTAAGGCAGTGGACACTATTGGTAATTGTCAAAGACCAGTCTTCACAGTTGGTGTATCTCAACATTATGCATAAAATAACTAACCTGTGAAAATTTGAGCTCGATTGGTCGTCGAAGTTGCGAGATAACTATGAAAGAAGAAAACACCCTTGTCACACGAAGTTGTGTGCTTTTAGATGGTTGATTTCGAGACCTCAAATTCTAAATCTGAGGTCTCAAAATAAAATTCGTGGAAAATTACTTCTTTCTCGAAAACTATGGCACTTCAAAGGGAGCCGTTTCTCGCAATGTTTTATACCATCAACCTCTCCCAATTACTCGTCACCAAGTAAGGTTTTATGCTAATAATTGTTTTGGTAATAACCAATAGTGTCCACTGCCTTTTAAGTTAATTAGAAGTTAAAAAAAAAAAACAATTATAAGGGATCGTTATAAAATTTGAAAACATATTAATCCTAATTTTATATTGCTCTGTACCGACCACGGGCAGCCATTTTTTACTCAAAACCGTTGGGCTTAAACGTCAAACCAGTGTAGAAAGGAGTTTTCCCTGAAAGTATCTGCCTTTATAATAGGCAGCAACGTATGAGTATTAGCACATAACATATAATAATAGGCAGCAACGTATGAGTATTAGCACATAACATATAATTTGAATTTGAATGCAAACATTTGGAAAATGTTTGCCCATTAATGAAATTGAATGGTTGAGCAGCTCTTGCTACTGGCTTTAACGAAATTGATTAAGTCTTGCGGCCTAATAAAATTGAATGATTTTATTTGACCAGTGTATGCTTAACTATTGAAATGTAATAACTCTTTTTGACTCTTGAATGCTGATTCAAAGTTCATTCTATTTCAAAACGTAAATGAATGAGCCAGGAGTTAAAATGAATGGATTTTTGCTGAAATTTACCGGGAAAACCTATATTATTATTATTATTATTATTATTATTATTATTATTATTATTATTATTATTATTATTATTATTATTATTATTATTATTATTATTATTATTATTATTATTATTATTATTATTATTATTATTATTATTATTATTATTATTATTATTATTATTATTATTATTATTATTATTATTATTATTATTATTATTATTATTATTATTATTATTATTATTATTATTATTATTATTATTATTATTATTATTATTATTATTATTATTATTATTATTATTATTATTATTATTATTATTATTATTATTATTATTATTATTATTATTATTTTTTTTTTTTTTGGGGGGGGGGGGGCTGGGGGTATGCTTATACGGAAGCAGCTTCCAATATTTTAAGCAAAGGACAATGACTACGAGTTTTATCAGTCAAGTTCTTATCACACCGAAGGGATTGTGAATTGAAACAAGTTTTTTAAAACTTAATGTGTTAATACATAGTGAGTGTTGGTAGATATATCTACATTTACACATCTGCAAGACATAACATTCATTTCAAATAGAATGCAGTGGATAAGAACACTAGTTAGTGCTCAACACCGACCGCCCAAATCAGCAGTAAGGTGAAATACTTTTTGTTATTTACCTCTACGTACGGTTACAATTTGATTTTTTTTTTCATGGGTAAACTATAAATTGTTGTTTTCTGTTTATTGCAGTAGGCCTACATCTCATGTGTATGGAAGATGAACAAATTTATAATTGCAGTTATCGAGATGCCATCGTGTGTCAGTATGAAGATCGTAGAGGTTCATGCATTTACTCCATCTCGTCTTCTATTCAACCTCTGTGCGTGTGTAAAGACAATAGTGGCAATTGGCCAACATCTAATAGCCAGGCATCTCAAATTGGAAGGTATGTATTTTGATAAAAAGCCAATTCGCTTTTCGAAGTTTACACACAGAAATACTCCAAAATGCTTCCCTGCTCCTTTGACGGTTTTTGAATTGTTCATAGCGAAGGAGTGTAGAGAGAGTCTTCACAAATCTCGGGTAAACTGGCGCTAAGTTTTTACCCCGGATTCCATGTATCACAGGGGCTTGATCCATTACTGGGTCAGACTGAGCCGGGCACTGGAGCTTAAATGATGGGGTTTGAACTCGAAACCTGCGTCCTTAAGACTCAAAATCTCTGTCATTTTTACCCAGATTCCGGATCATATTAACCCAGAAATCCTCACGGGAACCTGAATCCGAATCAATGAAATCCCACCTTGTAGGCAACATCAGAACAAACTGCACAATTATAGGCTGTTGCGTAACTCAAAAGGTGTGTTTGTTTTGAGCTATCGTACACATTCCCCGTTTGAACACTCCTGAGGACAAAAACGAAACGAAAAAACAAAATCATCAAGTACCTTTTGGAGTGTCAAGTACTGCGGGTGCTAGGGTGGTCGAGCAATACTCGAGTACGAGTTGGGCCATTGAGTACAATAGTAGGGGCTTACAAGCATGATAAATTTTCTAATATTCGAGTACACTGCCGAGTGCCAAGTATTAGTACGCTATTAATACGTAATATTGTATTAGTACAATGTTTTACTTTGAAGCGAAATTGAATCGCATTTTAACCCAAATCATAATCTGCATTACTGCTCATGGCAAACCTATTGCATGGTTTTCATATTGATTTCTTTCTAATGAAATAGTAGCTGCATGGACAATGCAACCACAACGTCCCCAGGGCCGGCAACAGCCGCATACTCGCCAACGAGTAACCATCAGACAGCAACCCCTTCAGCAAGTGACCAGCCAAGTGGAACCAAAGCTCCCCAAAAGTCAGACAGTGGAGGGACCAACACAATAGCCATTGTTTTAGGAGCCATCTTGGTCATTGTTCTCCTGGTCATATTGGTGGTGTGTTTAGTGAAGCATAGAAGAAACAAGTCACCACCGAAGAAAGTAACAACGTAAGTATTTAAAAAGGGTTTGTATCCTATGGTAGCCCAGATGGGACTTCACATCGTAAATATCTCTGTAACTTTGCAAAACTTTGTGCGGTTTCGCAAATAATTATCAACGATATTTTCAGCATGTGATGTCCCTTTGGGACCACCATTCGTTTGTCATTACCTTGAAAGTATAACCATCGAGGAATAGCACTCAACATGGATTTATCAACTGGAGCATTGAAAAGGGAAGAATGGGTAAACCAGCCTTAAATTCAATGCAACAAACAATTACAACAACCAACCAACAAATCAGTAATAGCTTTTAAACAAACACAACGACTATCAACCACTTTTAGTTCAGCTTCGACATTTCCTACCAAGCAATTATACTCTAATAATTTGTCCGATAAAAAAAAAAAAAACATGAATTAGCTAAACAAAAGCCACTTCATGAATAGCAAACAAGTCAGAATTAGATTATAACTCCCATTTCTAACCGTATTCCCATTTTGTGATATTCCATTTATGGTAATTTACATTTCGGAAACAATACACAATTATACTATCATATCTATATCCCCACAGGAATGCTACAATCTCTTCCGATGTCAGTTCAACTGGTAAGCATTTTAAGTTATGTAGAAAAAATCGATCATTTCAATTCAGCTGCAAATTTAAGCCTCAAAGTGAAGTGAATAATAAGGAGCTGCTATGTACATACACCTATATCGGCAAATCCACGAAACTTGGCCCAACTCGGCACTGCGAAAATAATGCAATTTATCCTCTTTTTAAATTTATTGTTGATAATTGAAAATGTTATTTTGAGTGACTTTTGACCAACCGTCGAAAAATGAGATTTCCATTTCTTTGATTTGTGATAGATAAATATTTATTTTAAAATTATGTAGGGGAATCTCCCTAAAGATTTGATCCAAAACGGGATTCAGGTTGCATCTCTATTTCTGATACCGAGGCTTTCTCTGGTCAAAGTTTAATAATAAATTCCAGAAATTTGGATGACCCCGTTTTTCGTTGCAAAGTTTGGATAATTCCTGACAGTGTGCGCTTGTGTTTTCCTCAGAGAAAGCCCAGATCCCAGATCCACGTGGCGGCACTGAGTACAACTACGCGTACGATCACCGGCCTCAGGAAAACCCAGCATCCGACCCGAGGACATCAAAGCCTGCGAATCGCTACGAAGAAAACGAGCCAAGTGGAAGCTCTTTGACTACCGCAGGAAATGGTCACGAAACCCACGAAGTTCCTAAATACTACGAACTTGGGCAGTCAAATGACGGTCGGGCGGGCGAGGAGACCCCTAAATATTATGAATTAGGGCAAGCAAGCAATGACGTGACCCAAGCCCCTAAATATTATGAGTTAGGGCAAGCAAGCAATGTCATGACTCGTGGTAATACCACACAAGTCCCTAAATACGATGGAGTAAGGACAACGCCACACTCAGAGCAAAGAAACACAAAGAAGACCCCAAAAGATCACAATTTTGAACTTGAGCCATTAGGTTACGACCCAGTTGGTGTTAAGACTCCTCAAGCCCATAGATATGATGAAGTCCAGAAAAGACCTCTCAAAGAGCAAAGTAGCTACGAGCAGACCCCCCAAGATCCTAATTATTTTAAACTGGAGCGTTCACAAGACAACGATAATGAAACAGTTTTGGATGACGCTGCGAACCCTCCCCCAGTGGGCTTTCCAAACCAGGGGAACGATCATTCCTATATGCCATTGCAGCTAAACGCGGTATCTGGATACGAGCCTCTTAAGATGCCAGCATCGGCTGCCAGGAGAAATGATTCCTCGTCCCCATACGATCATCTTAACAACAAGATTGGTATCCGATCGCAGAAGGTTGAGCCACCAGAGAGCGAGGATGGCGACCAATATGCAAGTTTGAATATCTAAAAATGGGGACTGATTTAAAACCACCTATTGCAGTCACTGGACATAATACTCAAAATAATTTGTAGAAGCATACAATCTTACTCGGTAACGAGTAATGGGGAGCTGTTGATAGTAAAAAAACATTGTGAGAAATAGCTCCCTCTTAAGTAACGTGGTTTTTGAAAAAGAGGTGATTTCTTTCTCAAATCAAAAAAAGGCCTGGTAAACCTTTGCATGCATCTGAAAGCACACACACTTGTACAACGAGTGTTTTTTTTCTTTTATTGTCCTCTTGCAACCTCGACGACCAATTGCCATTGAATCAATACGTTCACAGATTTGTTATGCATATGCTGGGATGCACCACGTGAGAATATATGTACTGGTCTTTCAATTTGTACCAAATGTGTCCAGCGCCGTTTATAAAAGAACGGAGATTATTTTGTAACTGAAACCACCATGAAATTGGGTCCCGGAGCCGACGCTGCAGCCATGGTGAGGTTTTACCATAAATGTAAACCGATATGAACATGTAGCCCCCTAACGTTTAAACACATTCGTCCATGTAGCCTTACTTCACTATTTTGTAAATATTAATCACCACCGCTGGCAGCGTAGCTCTACTTAAGATTTTGTGTATGGTCGCTGATGAAGAAAGTTTATGTTGGGGCCAAACATTATTTTATAAGTAATTCATATTTAACGGAATTGTTTTCGTTTTCTGGTCTTAATTTGAGGTTTATAACTAAAGGAAACATACCTGTTTAGATATTGAAATAAAAATATTGAAAATCATCTTGGCAAATTTTAGGGATATGTGATATCTGTAACAATACGTGTGGAATTAAGAAGTAATGTTATTTTGTGATTGTATTTTGTAAATTTTATCTTTAAAAACTATTTGTATAACCAAGAGATTTTAAATATATTAATTTTGGTTTTACCCAAATGCACCGATGTGTGTTTAGCACTGTATACTCAGTACTTTTCCGAGATCTGTGAAAACAAAATTACAGGCATACATTACTCGGGTGGGATTCGAACCCACGGCCTTTGCAATTCTAGAGCAGTGTCTTACCAACTAGACCACTTGGATTGCCCGGTATAGCTAGAGGCAGTTCGAATCCTATGTTTTTATTCACACAAGGCAACTTTGATAACCAACTGAACCTATTTTTCACAGGTTTGTTATTTTATGCATATGTTGGGGATACACCAAGTGAGAAGACTGGTCTTAGCGTAACAATTACCAAAGGAGCCCAGTGCCTTTAAGTAGCTTAATAATCTGTAAAAACTTACTACGTGTATTGTCCGAAGAATTGAACTTCATAAATGATTAATAATAAACAAATAAATAAAATAATTTTGCATAAATCTCACAAAGTACATCTGCCCGAAAGTTTGCCATAGAAATAGTCAATGATCTTAATATGAATGTTATTTTCTCATTTGCAATTTGTTTTTATATTTGTTACTTAATTCACTTTCTTACAATATCTTTAATGATGTACATAATCTTGACCCACGTAGAATATAATTATGCAGTAGAAACAATTCAATTTAAATCCTAAGTGGTATATTCGGAAAGAACTTTTCAAAAGAATATGTTTATAACAGTTATATTAAATAATAAAAAGCAAATATAGTTTTCTGTTCAAAATTCTCTGTTGTGATGTCACTCTTGCATTAATAATCACCCACAATAGCATAGACAAAAAACCAATGTATAGTTAAATTGTTTTCATCGGTCGGTTAAGGTTGCACAATATGAGCAAAGTTTGGGGGAAAATGGGAAATACCCGATTTGCGATTTGGTTCACAGCGGTGCCGGTTGAATGGTGTTTTATTGTCACCTTTTGATGCCCAAACAATGCTTTTCTGTCAAATGGTGGACGAGAAACTTGGTTTTGGCTGTTCCCACGACATGTCATAACAATGATACGTCTATATGGATTGAAGCGGAAAGGAATATCAACCCATTAGTTCAAAGATTTGACTCTAGAAAATTCAATTCTACGTAATTCAACCAACTGTCTGATTGACCTGAAGTGAAGGGTTCAGAGAAACTATAGTACTCTTGACAAAAAAGTCTACGCCACACATAAACGGAAGCTTACCAATACACACCCAATTAATTGTGTACACAAACAGTGTACATCACTTGGTATAAGACCAATTTGTACTGTACTTATGAACACCTGCACACGCAGGGCCTATGTGAGAATAATGAGTAGAGGTTTCCATGAAATGGGGGCACAACAGTCAAAAACAAAGAATGTTTTAAAATTAATAAACTCTTTCTAGACTGCCGTATAAAAACTGGTTGTTATTATAACAGGTATAACTCAAACCAGAAACTTCTGCAAATTGACAGTTACACCAATGAGAGCGTCATGCACCACCGATGTGTGATGTTTAAACGGGCCCAATATGCCACCAGGAAACGCAGAGATCGAAAAGTAATAATAGCGATAATGAATACGTTTATAAATCTCTTACAAAACGCATCACAGCATTTTACACTAAACTAACCAACTGAAAACATAGCAAGACAAAACAATGAGTGTTGATTCAGGTTCGAAGCAATGACTTAATAATGTTATTAAAGGCACTGGCCACCTTTGAAATAATTGACAGTTATTCTCTCTAGGTGTATCTCAACATATGCATAAAATAACATTTTGAAAATTTGGACCCAATTGGTCATCGAGGTTGCAAGATAAAACAACCCCCACAAAAAAAAGAATAAAAAAAGAAAAAAAAAACACACGTCTTGTTGCACAAATTTGTGTACTTTCAGAAGCCGAAAAAGGGCTTCCGGGCTGAAGTCACAATGTTTCGTTTCATACTCTCCATTACTCATTACCAAGTAAGTTTTTATGCTGACGATAATTTTGAGTAATTACTAATAATTTCAAGTGCCTTTAAGACAAACCAAAAACCCACAAACAATTATAGGCGACACATGATGCGTTACGCATACACCACCGACCTCGACGGACCATAAAAGCTACGGCACCTCCCTCTGTTGTCTTACCAATCTCAACTCCAAATATGGCATACAAAACATCTGACGTCACTACTCTCGCCTCTTTCAATTTAGCAAAATCTTTTAGTTCAAATCCCATACAAATAAATGCACAAGACAAAGCAATGTAGTAGTTTTAACTGAACAATGAGATACCACGTTTTGCAAAAATTCCTCTTCTAAATATCTGACAGTAACTTCCTCCTAAGTTGTATACTCTATGGTTCATTCACATAAATTAGTATCGGCAGAGCGATTTATTCCATTTGATTAGAACTGATGCTGGACCACGTTATGGCAAGCTTCTTTACACCGATGATCTTCATAGTGGGGTAACAACTGGATTCTTAATATTGTGGTCTTACCCATACACCGATGTGTGTTGTATATACTCAGTATACTCTCCCGCGCTCTGTGAAAACAAATTCCACAGGCATATTACTCGGGTGGGATTCGAACCCGCGACCTTTGCAAAAGCAGTGTTTTGACAACGACCACCGAGATTGCCCGGTATAGCTAGAGGCAGTTTGGTGTTTCTATTTTAGCAGCGGGTACCGCAACGATTTACGAGAGATGGAAACTTGCATCGGGGATAAAGAATAAACATGGGATCTTCATCGGGAATGATGGGGCTGAGACCCAAGCCTCGCGCTTCGGGAGTTAAAGCGGTCTTCTTCTTGGTGTCGTTTAGTGTATGGATGTGCAAACTTACCGGTGCATCGTCCGACTTTGATGATGAAGAGATTTATACAACTATGGGCAGATTCTGTAATAATAGGTGAGTGAACTTTTCAGCGGCAGAATTGTGACAAAAATAATGTGATTTATTAATGTTTAAAATTATCTTTATACGCTGACCCGTTTCTCACAATGTTGTATACTATCAACAGCTCCTACTTGCTCGTTCCAAGTAAGTTTGTATGCTTACCATGTATTTTGAGTAGTTATCAATAAGTGTCAAGGGTTTTAATCCTTTTGTATACCAAGTGTTTCGGCCAAGACTTTAATTCCTATCCCTGTGAGTGAAGATGGATGCAACATTATTTACTTGTAGAAATTTATAGCTTTGTTAGTCGTCAGGTTTTTGAGGAAAAAAGTGAAAATCACATAGCGATAATCAGGAGATTCTGGTAAATAAGTTTGACATGCTTTAATAGTTTTTGTATTCCGAGTCTCACGACAGTTATTATAATCGCGTAAATACCAGTTCTGGTAAATATATATATGCTGAATTATTTTCGTGACATTGTTTTACTCATTTCTCAAAAACTACAGCACCCCAGCTAGTAGTATTTTAAGGGAAGCCTTCTACTATCATTATCTTCAAACCGTGCAAGTTTATTGTAAATCTGTGGACATTGTGTTTTGCGTCCTAAAAAAGTACCCAAACCCTTATTATCTTCAAACCGTGTAGATTTAACGTAAAATGTGGACATTGTGTTTTGTGTTCTAAAAAAACCCCACCCCAAACCCTTGAAACCTGTTTTGTATCTTCCAGGTGTGAAACAGATTCGAAAGGAAGGAACCAATGCTGTGTCAATGTTAATCATCATTGCCAAAAAATCTGTGTCTATAATGACTGTCTGCAATGTTTACGAAATCCAGGTATATAAAAACTAATCTTACAAATCATTTCAATTCATCGAGTCATATATTGTTCGAGAAGTTTAAAATTTCTTCACATTTTGCTGAAAATTTAATGTAGCGTAAACGATTCGTGCAGCTTAAAGTTAGGGTCATACCTATGTGTGGCTAAAACAAAATGTGTACTTTCAACAATCCGAAGGCCTACATGTTATAAATATGGTAATTAAAGACACTGGACACTATTGGTAATTATCAAAGACCAGTCTTCTCACTTGGTGTATCTCGACATTATGCACAAAATAACAAACCTGTGAAAATTTGAGATCAATTGGTCGTCGAAGTTGCGAGATAATAATGAAAGAATAAAATACCCTTGTCACACGAAGTTGTGTGCTTGCAGGTGCTTGATTTCAAGACCTAAAAAATCTTAATCTGACGACAGACAAAATTGTTTCTTTCTCGAAAACCACGTTACTTCAGAGGGAGCCGTTTTCACACTGATTAATACCATCAACAGCTTGTTACCAAGTAAGCGTTTATGCTAACAATTATTTTGAGCAATTACCAATAGTGTCCAGTGCCGTTAAGCATCCTGCAAATAATTTCGTCTGAAATGCCCGGTTGATGTTAATTAAACTTGAAAAAAAAAGTATTTCAACAAGTTTCAACCTCCAAAGATCACATGCAGGCAATTGTTGGAAATAATAAATGCCCATGGTGCCCGTTAGAATGATGCCCTAAATACGACCAGAGATGCGGTTGGTTCCCCCACTGTTACCTCGCTAATTTTGGATGATGTCATTTCTGATAAAAAGTACCGTGACAGTTTTGTTTAATGTTTTCAGAATAAGTGCGTTATTGTATTTAAGTGACATTTTCACGGGTCATTGTATTGCATCTGACAATATTGTGACAGGAAAGGAAAGGAGCCTGGTTCGATTGTGTTTTATTATTTATGAGAATTTAAAGTTAATTGGTTTAGGTTTACAAAAAAATATGATTGTTTTTCCCTTCGAACATCAATATTTATTTATTCTAGGTATGCGCAATGAATGCTTACAACCGCGAGATGTCACCTGCAGAAATAGCACCTGTGGATACAACAGAGAACATGTCAATTGTATTTGTCTTCAAGATTTAAACAGGTGAGCAATTTGAGCGCTCTGTCCGGTTTCACTCTCTCGTCGTTTCTCCTTTACCTAAAAAGTAAACAGCTTTTTACAAAACAGTGTATTTCTCTCATTGTTTTCTTGCACCGTCGTTGACCGTATGCGTTAAAATTTTCACAGGTTTGTTATTTTATGCATATGCTGGGTTACACCAAGTTACTAGGCCTACTGGTCGTTTTCAAGTTTACCATGCTTTTAATGAAAATTGCATCCATGGTAACGGGTGGATTGGGTGCGACTTTCATTTGAATGTGACCTTTACAAGCAGCACTCTTAAGGCCATGTCCGAAGCGGTGACTTCGGCTACAGCTACGGCTATAGATCAGTGTGTCTGCTAGTGTTGGAAAGTAGGCAGAGGCGCTGATGTAGCCGTAGCCAAACTCGCCGTTTCGGACACGGCATTATGGTACATTAACTTAAAATACTATCCTCCACCCCAAAGGTGCGTAGATGAGGATTACTGGATGATCTATTACACTGATATGACAGATACCAAAGCGCCAGAAACCAGTGGGAACGAGGTTAACGTGACAGCCATTATTTTAGGCTGGATCTTGTCCCTTGTACTTCTGCTTGTCATTATCGGTGCCGTCGTTTGTTACTTTCAAAGAAAATGCAACTCGTCGGGACAGCCATCTATGTAAGTCATGCATGATTTTTAATGGTCTAAGCAAAAATATTTTAGATACAAATTAAAAAAATTCAAGCATCTGCAAGCACACAAATTTGTGCGGCAAGGCTGTTTTTTCTTCCATTATTCTCTCGTAACTTGGACGACCAATATTGAGCTCAAATTTTCACAGGTTTGTTATTTTGTGCATTATGTTGAGATACACCAAGTGATAAGACTGTTCTTTGACAATTACCAAAGGTGTCCAGTGTCTTTAACAAAACAACAACACACAACAACAAATCACTTTATAAAAGAAAATGAATGATTTTGAGCTAACCATGTTGTCTCTACACAACACAAACATCGCTTTCTTAAAAAAGAAAAAAAGAAAGAAAAAAAAAACAATTGAAGGATTTATTCACTCTATAATGTCTCTTCACAGGGTCTCTTCAGATGTGGAATTGACAGCCAATGGTAAGTACTAATATCCACAAAACTCAAGTCAGATGAATGAACTTAAAGTTAAACCTTTTTTGAAAAAAAAACCAACAAATTAAACCAGTCTAATAGGAACGCATATGATTTGGCCAGCTACCGCTGCGGCTGTTGCTAATAAGCAAACAGATGTACTGTCGTAGCATGCTAGAGTCGTGAGAGTGCATGATCAGAGAGATGCTTTGAACATCATGAGCAAAACCCCTACACGGCGGAATTTAACTCCGCATTTTGCTTTTCAAAGCGTGGCAACTGAAACAAAACTTCGGTGGTCATTACATGGTGTTATGGCAAACCTGAACTATGTCGTATTTCTACCATTCGAAGTTTCAAATCTTACATCAGTCGATTTGTTACTAATAATCCAAAGTGCTTTTGGTTCTTGTTTTTGCACCAATGCTTGTTCTAGGTTCGAGCAGAGCGCAGTTAGCCGTACCACCGCCACCACCACCACTAGGTGGCAGTGTTGGATATTCATACGCGTACGACCACGTGACAACCAATCGAAGTACCGAAGTCCACACGTACGATTACGTAGACGACGGAGAGGGGAGCTCCCACTATTTCAAGAATGGGCAAAGAAAGTCGTCATCTGAAGAGAAGGGTGGAGTTACTGAGGACGCTAACGAAACTCAAGTCCAAGAAGTACCGGTAAGAGATGAGGGGGATGAAGTGACGGGTGTTGACGTAAGAATCACCGATGACGTAGTTGAGGTGACTGACTCGCCATCAGGGGTTCGCGCAACTGCAGCTGAGGTCATCGACCCCACTTACTTTACATTGATTCCGACTGAGGAACAAAAGGCACAAAGTGAAGCTTCTGGAAACGAGGTTGCTGCTGTGCCGAATGAAGGCAATGTGGCATCCTCATCGACAGAGGTTCTTACACAAAAGGCACAAATTGAAGCTTCTGGATACGAGGTTGCTGCTGTGCATCATGATGGCAATGTGGCATCCTCGGCGACAGAGGCTCTTACACAAAATATTCAAAATGAAGCTTCTGGGTACGAGGTTGCTGCTGTGCCCAATGAGGGCGATACGGCATCCTCATCATCAGAGGTTCATACCCAAAAGGCACAACATGAAGCCTCTGGGTACGAGGTTGCTGCTGTGCCTCATGAGGGCAATGTGGCATCCTCGTCGACAGAGGTTCTTACACAAAAGGCACAACATGAAGCCTCTGGGTACGAGGTTGCTGCTGTGCCCAATGAGGGCGATACGGCATCCTCATCATCAGAGGTTCTTACCCAAAAGGCACAACATGAAGCCTCTGGGTACGAGGTTGCTGCTGTGCCTCATGAGGGCAATGTGGCATCCTCGTCGACAGAGGTTTTTACACAAAAAGGAGACCACAACACATATTTTCCACTACTTCTAAACAACACAGATCAAAAGTCCACAAAAGAGGGTTCCGATAGAAATCAGGATGCAGGGGTGATGCAACCAGCCACGAACACACAAAGTTGGTCCGAAACCTCGTGTCCCAGCCTAAAGACCACTGGGGCTGAAGAGACAACCTCCTATGACCACTTAGTGAGAGATCCGGATAGGTTGTCGCATGATGGCGCACTGTCAGGACAAAATAACAACGACAACTACCAACATTTGAAAGTGTAATACACTACTTGTTTTGGGGAAAAGGTCTAATGAAACCATTTAATCAAATGAAATCATTGTATCAAATGTAAAACCAGTCCATGTATTATCCTTGCAGATAAAGACAACGGACCAGTATGCTTTAGGGCTTCCCTTTACCCCCAAATGAGGACGCTGTGATAGTTTATGAAGCCATGGTCAAGTTCATGTAAGCGATTAGACTTGACCAGAGCCGTAAACTATAGCCCTCGAATTGACCATGTAATCGAACCATGCTTTAATGCATGCATGGTTCGATTTCTACCTCCATGGTTTGATAAAGTCAATCTCCCTGTGCTCTATGGTTTCTGGTTAGTCTAGTCGGTCTCGTCAAGTCTATAGTTGCCACCCGAACTCGCTCCACAATGCAATGCTTCTATAAGTACACCATAAACGAAAATTTTAAAAAGATATCATATATTCAGCAGGTTTCGTGACAGAAACCGAATCTTCTACATCAACATTCAAAGAGTGGTTGGTAATGAAACGCCCATTGTGTGGGATATGGAATTACATTTTCTTGTTATATCATGATAAAAAATAACAACCGATGTATAAATGATATGTAACCCGCACCTTTATTTTATAAAAAAAAAATCACATTGTAATAGTTATCATTATCGCATAAGTTTTTAATCAGTATAGTTTTACTTGAAAATAGGAAGTTCCAAGCATTATAGTTTGGTCGCCAGTTTGGACATGTCGATGACCTAGGCATTGTGGACTACCGATATGTTTTGGGAAACACCATGATTACTTTTGAAACGAAATTTTGCAAAGCTTTGTTTTGTTGTACAACATCTACAACTCTCTGGGATCAAACAAGCTATTACGGTTTAATAAAAACCAAAAGTATACTTTGCCTTCAAAATGGTATGTCTGTTTCAAGAATAACATGACTGCTATTAATTTGGTTTTAACCCTTTAATATACACAGATGTGTGTACGCACTGTAATTATTAGTACTTCCTCGAGTTCTGTGAAAACAAAAATCACAGGCATATTGCTCGGGTGGGATTCGAACCCACGACCCTTGCAATTATACAGAACAGCGTCATACCAACTATAAACCACCGAGATTTCGCGGTAGCTAGAGGCTGTTCGAATCCTATTTTTAGCAGTAGGTATCCGCAACGAATAATTGTTGTTGTGAAGTCAGAGAACATCCTGTACATTTTGCAAGGAGATGCTGGCACCATTCAGTGTTGATCTCTTGTACAGTTGTTAGGTTTTCTTTCCGAGAACGTTTTCTGATAAACTTCCATGCTGTCCCGGATGTGGCTTCATGTTATCATATCTGTTAGTGCCGAATAGTTTCCAAGTACTGTTTTTTTTAAAGCCATTATACACTTTCGGTAAACAGTATTGTCCAAGTCCCACACTTCGTGTATCACAACTTATATATAAAATAACAATCCTGTGGAAATTTAGGCTCAATCGGACATCGGAGTCGGGAGAAAATAACGGGAAAACCCACTCCTGTTTTCGCGCGTTTCGCCGTGTCATGACATGTGTTTATAACAAATCCGTAATTCTCGTTAACGAGAATTTATATTGTTTTACCGTTTTCTCAAAAAGTAAAGCATTTCATGGACTAATATTTCAAGAGAAGTCTTTCACCATTACCTTCTGTAAACCCTGTAAATTATTTGTAGATCTGTGAACTTTTTTTTTTTTCTGTACCGAAAGGGTCCAATGGCTTTAAGTAGTTTTAAGTAGTCCATGTATTTATCCTTGCAGATAAAGACAACGGACCAGTATGCATTAGGGCTTCCTTTAACCCTCAAATGAGGGCGCTGTGTTAGCTTATGAAGCAGACTCTGTTATGGATGCATGGACAAGCTCATGTAGGCGATTAGACTTGACCAGAGCCGTAGGCTAAACGTAGCTCTCGAATTGACCATGTGATCGACCAATGCTCCAGTGCATGATTCGATATAGTCTCCCGGTGCTCTATGGTTTCTGGTTAGTCTAGTCGGTCTAGACCATAGTCAACACCCGAACTCGCTCCATAATGCAATGGTTCTATAAGTACACCATAAACGAAAATTACAAAAAGATATCATATATTCAGCTGGTTTCGTGACAGAAACCGAATCTTCTACATCAAAATTCAAAGAGTGGTTGGTAATGAAACGCCCATTGTGTGGGATATGGAATTACATTTTCTTGTTATATCATGATGAAAAATAACAACCGATGTATAAATGATATGTAACCCGCACTTTTTTTGTATTATAAAATCAGTAACAGTTAGCACTATCTCAAGAAATCGTCATTAGTTTCGAATCATTATAATTTTGCTTGCGAAGAGGAAGTTCCAAGCATTTTAGGTTGTTTGCCAGTTTTTGGACATGGTGGCTTAGGCATGGTGGACTACCGAAATGTTTTTTTCAACACCATGATTACTACTGAAACGAAGTTTTGCACAGGTTTGTTTTATTGCATGATATCTACAACTACATAAGATGTAACAAGCTAACGGTTAAATAAAAGCCAAAAGAATAATATTTGCCTTCAAAATGGTATATGTTTTAAGAGTAACAATATTGTTTTATAACTTGTACACACCGATGTGTGTAAGTACTGTGATTATTAGTACTTTCCCGAGTTCTGTGAAAACAAAAATCACGTGCATATTGTTCGGGTGGGATTCGAACCCACGACCCTTGCAATTATATAGAACAGTGTCATAACAACTATAGACTACCGAGATTTCCCGGTAGCTAGAGGCTGTTCTAATCCTATTTTTTTTTTAGCAGCGGGTATCCGCAACCGATAGTTGTTATTGTAAAGTCAGAGAACATCCTGTACATTTTGCATGGAGATGTTGGGACCGTTCAGTATTAAAGGTAGTGGACACTATTCGGTAATTACTCAAAATAATTTTTAGCATAAAAACTTATTTGGGTACAAGTAATGGAGAGCTGTTGATAGTATGACACATTGTGAGAAACGGCTCCTTCTGAAGTAACGTAGTTTTCGAGAAAGAAGTAATTTTTCACGAATTTGATTTCGAGATAGAATTTGAGGTCTACAAAAATCAAGCATCTGAAAGCACACGACTTCGTGTAACAAGGGTGTTTTTTCTTTCAATATTATCTCGCAACTTCGACGATCAATATTGAGCTCAAATTTTCACAGGTTTGTTATTTTATGCATATGTTGAGATACATCAAGTGAGAAGATTGGTCTTTGACAATTACCAATAGTGTCCACTGTCTTTAATCTCATGTACAGATGTTAGGTTTTCTTTCCGAGAACGATTCTGATAAACTTCCATGCTGTCCCGGACGTGGCTTCATGTTATCATACCTGTTAGTGCCGAATAGTTTCCAGGTACAGTTTTTTCTAAAGTAGTTTTGTTTTACATTTCCTCCTTTTTGTTTTGTTCACTGATGCTCAAAGCATGACACATCAGTCTGGTAAATAAGCAGTATAGGCCTATGTTTAAATTAAACAAATGTATACAAAATTGTACGTAATAATCATATGGTGTTTTAAAGAATATATTGCTTCTTACTGTATGTAAAATATCATTTTTGGAAACTTTGTACAATATATTTTAGTATTTACCCCTTGTGCTAATTTTTGTTCTTCCAAATCGATTAAAAAGGGAATCCTTAAAAAAAATCAGGACAATTTATGAGGTTGGTAATTTTAAACAGCAGAACAAAAAATGCGTACGGGTCAATGGGTCTTTCTCAATGGTGTGTTATAGAAAGACTATCAGTAATCACACACCTAGGGTGAATAAATTTATTTAAATATAGAAACATAATTATCTACTTTAATCATTGCTTTGTGTACTATATTATTTTAAATCTATATTACTTTTATTGTGTACCCCAGATGTGGGGCAACAGATCTACAGATCATAGTATGTATTTGCTGTTGTTGTCCCTTGCCCATCTCGGGGTACACTGTCAATGTATTTTGTTTTGTACTGTTATGGCAAATAAAATAATAATAATAACACCAATAACAATAATAATAACAAACATCGCACCTCGAAAATCTATATTTTTTACTCTTAGAAAACCACTCTTCATACAAAGAGCTACTTATACCGAAAGCGGATATAGATGCAGAAAAATAAGGTATTCTTTCTACACTACTGCACGTCATCATTTGTGATAATTGACTATACTAAAGTAAAATGAGCTTTCATGCTCAGACAAAGCATAGAAATCGCAGAACAGTAACAAAACCCGAACTCCTTTGATATTAGCCTTTTTGAGATATGGTGACCACTGTGTGAGTGCACCATTTGCTTCAGGTGTACACAGTGACATTTTTACCCAAACCGTACAGTGTTTTATTTTTGTTTATACAAGTTCGCCCAAAATATGGCTGAAAGCCACTCTAGGTAAAGGGCTACAAGGAAGAAAACATATAAATGCAGAATATATATTATTGTGTCCACCGTATCTCAAAATGGCTTACTGTTGCTGAACGATAACTCTGGAGAAAGTTTGATGAACCTAAAGGGACATTTCGCTGTCTTTTTTGTGTTGAATGTGCTTTTAATACCGCATGAACTTTGGACTTTTGCAAAAGACCGGGTGCCCGGTTCAGCTGTAGCAAGAACTCGTGCGAAATACGTCCAGGAACATGGTGTGAAGAGCACCACTGATTTAACCGGAGTTTTTGAGCTCATAAATGACATTTGTTTAAATTTACTATTTGATAAAATGTTTCATACAATTTGTTTGCCGATGTGAAACAGCAAATGTCTTGCTTTAAGCTACCCGAGTCTGGAACCCATCTACCACCACCACAATAATCATGATATTCATTGAGGTATTCATAGGAACACTGTATTTGTGATCCTGCCACTTTGCAGCAGGGACGGCTGGTTATGCGCACAGCTGACCTTTGACATAGTTTAGTTTTTGCGTCTCGCTTATTTCTCGTTAACAGGATCCTTTTAGCAATGTAACGAAGCCACAAATCGAACGGAGAAACTAATAAACATATTTTAAAGAGGAAACTGCATTTGAGTGAATGTTAATGGGAGTCAAGGTTTAGAACAACAAAATGTAAAACATTTAAACTGAAATACATACTCAGTGCTTCAAAAACAAACAAATAAACATGAACAAATGAACGTATCCCGACGCCAATTTTTTTTTCTTTCTTATGAAATAAAATAGTATCTTACTAACACAAAATGAGGTTAACCCAATTGAGGTTAAATACCCAAATGAGGTAAAATACCCATATGCGGTAAATTACTTTTGGCAACTACGAATGAAAAAGCGGTGTTAGGATACGTACAGTTTTCCAAGGCGTACCTCCATTTAGACACGAGGTTGCGGGGTTTTGTAGACCCCTGCATGGCTGGTCCAGTCGTGGGCGGATCCGCAAGGTGCTCCGCGCCGAGACATCTATGTCTGTCAACCGGATGAACCAGCGAGGGAATGATAAGGTGGGCCATCAAGAACAGGGGTGTCATCATCGCTGTAGACGGCAGTAAGTCACCGGCGAGGACAGGGTACGGTCAGCCGGAGATATGAGACGTTTCCGGGCCACACCAAACCGTTGCTAGCCCGTTAGTTGCAGTTATCACCCGTTAGTTTATGTAAACCAATGCTTAGGGTCTTATCACACGAGGCAATTTACAGGCACCCAGTTCCAAGCAATCTCCACGAAGAACAATCATTCATTTTTTTTTTTAAATAAATGTTCACATATTCTTCTTGAGATATCGAAGACATTGTTTACAAAATTCCTCATGCGCTACCAAAGTGTTTCTATGGGATGCGTCACTGTCACAAGTGTAAATTTGCCTCTTCTAGTCAAAGCATTGTCCGTCCGATTAGTCCTGGAATTTTAACATGCGGTCCCGGGACAATGGTTGCGTACACGCTATAGTTCAAGAAATGCTTAGAACATCTAAAGGATCTAACTAAAAAACTTGAGCGAAATATACGGAACCCGGGAAGTGACATTAATCAATCCCATTTTTTTTTTTTTGGGGGGGGGATTAGAAAAACAATTCTCCTTGTGATGTTTTTTCTTTTTCTCAAATCAATTCACATTTGTTTCTGTACTGCCCAAAAACACACCATAATAATTCGTAATAATAATTAACCTTTCTTATATAGCGCATAACACATAGTAATAAAACATGCCCCTAAGCGCTCTTGAGGAAAACAAAACAGAATACTAAGACAAGATGTACTGGGTAACAAACAAAACAGCATTACAGAATACATATATACAATGTGAAAGTCAACTAGAGTAGTGCAAGGTTTATACGGTCAAAGAAAAGGAACACTATGGATGCCGATTTGATAAGCAGAGGTTTGTAGTAATCAGCCGGTGGACAGATAGAGACAAGATAAACGGACAAAAGAATTACGAATAGGAACAAAACAACAAAGTGGGACGACCTATCAACAAACAATTAAACTGTTTTTAAATTTTCCCGCCTTCATAGACTGTTCAAGTCAGTCACAAGTCTCGCGTATTGGATGGAACGTAAAATAAGTTACATCAATCAATATGGAAGATCCCAACTTTGCCAAAAATGTTCAAACCTGTGGAAGCCTTGCATGGTCTAGAATAGCGAAATGTAGGTATTTCTATTTCTTGATGTCCTGTGACCTGTTGTCGTTGTTTTGGCTGTTTTTTAGTGTGCGGGTCTTTTGATGCTTTGTATTTCTAATTTAACTTATTTTGTAATTTATATAGTTTGAAAATTGATTGTGTATTCTTGTATTTGGCCTGTAGATGTCAAGTTTCTATGTGTTTTAACGTGGACAATAAATAATAATGTTCTATTCCATTCTATAAACACAATTCATTGTGGAGCATCATCTTTAGAAAGCCTCTGTGGCTACCCTTTGTTTCCCCCTTTATGTTTTTTTCCTCGGCCTCAATACTGAGTACTAAAACACGCACAAACACAGCACAACTAGAACTCGGTTTCTAAAGGTACATGATTTTATTGGTTTTGCGAAAAGACACACGGCACAACTAGAACTCGGTTTCTAAAGGTACATGATTTTATTGGTTTTGCGAAAAGACACACGGCACAACTAGAACTCGGTTTCTAAAGGTACATGATTTTATTGGTTTTGCGAAAAGACACACGGCACAACTAGAACTCGGTTTCTAAAGGTACATGATTTTATTGGTTTTGCGAAAAGACACACGGCACAACTAGAACTCGGTTTCTAAAGGTACATGATTTTATTGGTTTTGCGAAAAGACACACAGCACAACTAGAACTCGGTTTCTAAAGGTACATGATTTTATTGGTTTTGCGAAAAGACACACGGCACAACTAGAACTCGGTTTCTAAAGGTACATGATTTTATTGGTTTTGCGAAAAGACACACGGCACAACTAGAACTCGGTTTCTAAAGGTACATGATTTTATTGGTTTTGCGAAAAGACACACGGCACAACTAGAACTCGGTTTCTAAAGGTACATGATTTTATTGGTTTTGCGAAAAGACACACGGCACAACTAGAACTCGGTTTCTAAAGGTACATGATTTTATTGGTTTTGCGAAAAGACACACAGCACAACTAGAACTCGGTTTCTAAAGGTACATGATTTTATTGGTTTTGCGAAAAGACACACGGCACAACTAGAACTCGGTTTCTAAAGGTACATGATTTTATTGGTTTTGCGAAAAGACACACAGCACAACTAGAACTCGGTTTCTAAAGGTACATGATTTTATTGGTTTTGCGAAAAGACACACGGCACAACTAGAACTCGGTTTCTAAAGGTACATGATTTTATTGGTTTTGCGAAAAGACACACAGCACAACTAGAACTCGGTTTCTAAAGGTACATGATTTTATTGGTTTTGCGAAAAGACCATCCATACCCTCCAGTATTCATGGAAAGAATCATGGCAACGAACAAGATCAAAATAGGTGATCACGTTTTTGAGAAATGCCATTTCGGTTTTTTTGTGGGTTTGTCTATTTGTACACCTTCCTGTGTGTTCATGTTTTCAATTCAAAAAGGTACCGGACACCTTTGGTAATTGTCAACGACCAGTCGTCTCACTTGGTGTATCCCAACATATGCATATAATTCCAAACCTGTCAAAATTTGGACTCAATTGGTCGTCGAAGTTGCGAGAGAATAACGGAAGAAAAAGCACCCTTGTCGCACAAGTTGTGTGCTTTCAGATGCTTGATTTCTAGACCTCAGCAGAGGTCTCTCAATTCAAATAATTTGAGTGAGAACTTCCTTCTTTCTCAAAAACTACGTTACTTCAGGGAAACCGTTTCTCACAAATCAACAGCTCCCCATTGCTCGTTACCAAATAAGATGTTATGCTAACAATTATGCACCACACTCCTTTACATTTCCTGTTTTGTTTTCCATGCAATACGCCTGATGTCACTTCCAAAGAAACACACCAAAGAATAATAGAAGTAATCCTGTGTAAAAATCTTGCTGCATTTCGCTCATCTTTGACGTACGACTAGCTGGAATAGTCCAGATTTCACACCGTCATTCTAACATAACACACAAACATACATTACATACAATACACAAATATGTTGTTGTTTATATGAATATAATGTTGTTGTGTTTAGTTTTAGGGAATTCCGTTTATAAGCTTCGGCTTCTTGTGCAATGCATCCACTTAGTAGGTTTTTTTTTCTGTAATAAATATTGTTTTGTTTTTCTCAAGTGATTATTCATATGGAAATTAATGTTTCTGAAATGAAAAATAAATAAATAAATAAATACGCACCACATCCATAGTTGTATGATGTGACGTAAACAGAGTTTCTAATTTTGTCGTACCACAAAGCACCTACCATGCACACCCATAATTAAATGAATGTAAACTGAGCGACACTGTCAATTGATACAGTGATGTGATAGCCACAGAAGGAAATACTACTATATTTCCGCAAGGATGTGTGTTTGTCCCGGTATTGGACTTTAAGTACATAACAACTTCATGTGAACGGATTCACCAGAATGCGGATAAGTTGATTTTGTAGGACACATTTGTACTGTACGAATAGCTATTACCGGTGAGTGGTGTACACCCAGCAACATACAAAGACTTCACCGAGAGGTAGAGGGGTACGACCATGGCGAGGACGGCACAGAAGGGACTCGGACCGCGGACAGTCGCACTTAGTTTGAAAGTGTTCATTGTGGTGATGTTTTTGTCTCATGAACGGCGTCTTTGTACAGCACAGCCGCTTTCGCTTCCAAAGCCATTGATGGATAATCTTCAAGAGATGAGGGAACATTTCTGCAATGATGAAAGGTGAGACTGAAGTGTAATATTGTTTCGATTCTTACCATTAATACAAAAATATTTTCTGACGTTTTAATTAATAGCATGACACAGATGGAATCGCAGGCCTATTGGCAGAAAAGCGTGGGAGCATTTTGATTCTAATAACCGATTAAGCTTAAACTTTTACAGGTTCACAGGTTCGTTATTTCATGTACATGTTGTGTCTTAAAGGCAGTGGACACTATTGGTAATTACTCAAAATAATTATTAGCATAAAACCTTTCTTGGTGACGAGTAATGGGGAGAGATTGATGGTATAAAACATTGTGATAAACGGCTTCCTCTGAAGTGCCATAGTTTTCGAGAAAGAAGTTATTTTCCACGAATTTGATTTCGAGACCTCAGATTTAGAACTTGAGGTCTCGAAATCAACCATCAACACACACGACTTCATGTGACAAGGGTTATTTTTCTTTCACTATTATCTCGCAACTCCGATGACCAATTGAGCTTAAATTTTCACAGGTTTGTTATTTTATGCATATGTTGAGATACACCAACTGTGAAGGCTAGTCTTTGACAATTACCATCAGTGTCCACTGCCTTTAACAAGTGTGGATACTGGTCTTTGGAAACAATCATGTGCTTTTTCAGAACACACGTATTCTTCGAAATGGATTATAAGAGGACGAATAATTTGGAGAAACATGTACATTTTCAGACATTTTAGCTGGGAGTGTAAGCACTTTATGTAATTCACCATGTACATAAACTGACAAACCTGTAACAGTTTAAAATCGATTAGCAATCTTGGTCACGAGCAAAATGGTGAATAAATGAAATGCTCACTCAGCGATAAAAGACTACAAACGGGAATTAGTTTATTTATTTATTTAAAGATCTTTATAAAGGATACAAACATCAGCACAAGAGCTGTACATTATGTTCATGTGAAATAAAAGGAGGAAAAAAGGAAAACATTTTTAAACAAATAATAAAAACAGTTTGATTTATTTCTCATCGAATACGACATTTCAGACAGAAATAATTCAAGGGATGTAACCGAATAAGTTTTATGTAAATCTGTGATCTTGGACGATTTCTTTCTTACCAATTCTTTAATATTACTTTAAGGCAATGACCATGCTATACTAAAATAATGTTTGCCTTACAAATGATTAAAAACAACCACTCCTTGATATCTAATAATATGAAACATAGAACTCAATGCAATCGCCCTGGCCCGTGTGGGATGAGAAACTCTTCAAGACTGTGCCCGCGGATTTGTAACAGCATCTGCCCAACCACCTGCTGGAACACATCAGAAGGTAAGTTTACACGGTAGATTTGTCTGAGGCTTTGTTGCGAAAGCTAGCCCGCTTTAGCATTTACCATATTATTCCCATAATATCAAGTCCACACTCACGTAGACATACTGCTACACGTAACTGCTGGTGAACATTAACGTGAACGTCAAAAACATATGTTGTTAAATTCTCACGTTTTTAGCAAACTTGAACTTACCACTTTTCACGACAGGCACGTACGTTCAGACGTGAGCATGAGATATGCCCCAAGCCGTTCACGTGTTTGCTCGCGTAGGCTAACGCGCAGCTAAACCTCGCTATTAAAGGAACACGTTGCCTTGGATCGGTCGAGTTGGTCTTTGTTAAACATTTGTAACCATTTGTTACAGAATGCATTTGATATAATTATCCACACAAGTATCTCCCGAAATTGCGTGCATGGTTTTCCTTTTACCTCGTCTACAAACACGGTCGGCCATTTATGGGGACTCCCATAAATGGCCGACCGTGTTAGTTCGCAAACTAAAAGGAAAACCACGCAATTTTGAGGCAAATGTGTGTGTATCATTGTATTCTACTTTTTAAACATCTTATACGTTTTATAACAAACGGTTACAAACGCTTTGCAAAGACCAACTAGACCGATCCAATGCAACGTGTTCCTATAACTTTCGAGGGCGTCACATACAAAACAGCTACGCTACCGTATCAAACTTACCATTTTAAAAACAGCCGTTTTGTGCTTACGGCGCGTCCATTTGCAGAATTTCTATAAGAAGGTCGTTTACCGCATAAGCATGGGTAAATGCTGTCTAACCCGCGGTTAGCACGCATGGGTGGCGTAACAAAGCAAGTCAATTGTGAAATGCGCGCCTAGACATGTTCTGCTAACATGAGAAATCATGGTAAAATACCTTTATTGAAATTGGGTCCTGGCTACAACGCATTGTTATTAATCATCAATAAATTGATGATGTGTTATTATTCTGTCTCTTATCTCTTGTAAATACAGCTCCAGAATGCCCCAGAAATCAGATCAGGGTTTGTGGTTACAGAGATGCCACCGTTTGTCAGTTTGAGAACAGCAGAAGAGGAGGAACATGCGTTTATCGCAGAGGATCATCGCCACCGTTCTGTATCTGTCGAAATCAAGAGACATCTGTTGACAGGTATGTGGGCAAGGGCTCTTTTTATAAAGTTTACTGTTGAAGGGAAAATTTATCGCCAAGGATTTTCGGCGATATCTCAAAAACGTAACCACCTTTTGAAATAATAATTTCACAAGTTATATGAAAATAGTGAAAAACCTAATGCACGACATCAATTGAAAACGCTCTGAGCGATAAACTCCAAACGGGAAATTAGTTTTATATATTTCTCATCAAATATGACATTTTTAGAAAGAAATATTTCAAGGGATGTTTTTCTTCTAACATCATCATTAGACAGTGTAAGGTTTATGTAAATCTGTGATCTCAGACGAGTTTTTCTTTTACCAATATTATTCTGTATTTTCCCTTTAAGATGTAGGAGAACAGACCCCGATCCCACTACAGAACAATCCAACACGGCATCTATTGTTCTTGACTCTCTGTTTGCTCTTCTACTCCTCTTGGTGATCATCGGTGCAGTGATAGTCTACCTTCGAAGACGGGGGAGACTACCGTCCTTCTGTAAGCGCAGCAGAGCGTAAGTTTCTTTGATCTCATCTTCGAAATTCAGTACACAAACAAAAGAAAGGGGGCCTACTTGGGAACATAAAGGTGATTTGGAATTTGTAGAGGCAAGTATTTAGGGAGGGTTCGGAAAAATATCAATATTTTTCCCAAAAAAAGAACAATTGAGAAAAGAAATGACGCCACTGGTTACAACATTTGATATCGGAGAGTCATTTGCGAACAGGAATAAGTGACCCGGTTTTAAAATGTACCAAGGAGCGAGGTTGTGGTATACTCAACCCATACCATCGGGAGAGGCGTTGAAGTGCGGTATCGATCTAGAGTGTGTGTTGTAGTTAGAGAGGGCGCTCTAACAAATTGTTTATGGACAGACTGAAGACATAACACCTTTAAGTTAATAGTAACAGTGTTTGTTTTTGCTTCCATAGTAAACCTGCTGAATTGCCAAGTGTCCAGTTGGAAACAAGGAGTAAGTATTATTGGTCAAAATTCACGTTTAGACCGGCAGCCCAGAGCACTTTGGTTAAAAGGAACGAGGAACCAATATTTGAGTACAGGAACGTTTAGTGGATAACCTGACATAGTCAGATATGGATGTCTGCCGGGGACCCCCCGCTGCGTGTGGCGCATGGACCCCCAACAAAGAGGCAAAATAATGGTCCGAATCAAACATTCTAGGTACCATATGAAAGTGAAAATGGTCATTACCATTGTGGTTCAAAGTTCTCCTTGTTTTGTGCATTATCATTGTTTAATGTCCTTGTGTAGTAGGTCCCACCTTGTGTTTATGTTTCATCAATGTTTCCTTTTCTAGCAGACGCAACGAGAGCTAAGCTGCCACACCTACCGGTACCCGGCGGTAGCATGGAGTATTCGTACGCACATGACCACCAACCAGCGAAGCCTGGTGCACAGGAAGATCCAGATCAAGATGACCACATCTACTACTCCGTAGGCGAGGGTGAGTACAGACAGGGGAACCCCCGCTATGTCTTAGACGGGCAGAGGAAGATACCAGCTACCAAGGAGCTTGACAAATCTACGGATGATGCCAAAGACCATCCATACTTTGTGCTCAACAGGGACGAGGATGGGGACGAGGTTACTGACTCGTCAACAGGGGTCAAACATAATGAAGTCGACGACGACTACACTCCATTGGTACCTACTGGAGATCCAAAGTCACGAAGTGAACAACCTGGGAAAGAGGTTAATGTGTCACCAACTTTGGCAAAAGGAAGCGATGTGGGTATCTCCAATGCGGACGACGGTAATTATTTTCCATTGGTCCAAGCTGCAGCCACAACGTCCCCTGTCAAGCAATCTGGATACGAAGAGGAAAAGATACCCATTTCAACTTCGCCGATAGAAGTACAACCCAGTAGCTATGACAATAACACATACACCCCATTGGACCAAGGTCCAGCTTCAAAGTCCCCCGTGAAGCAATCTGGATACGAAGATGCAAAGATACCCATTTCAACCTCGCCGTCAGAAGTACAACCCAGTAACTACGACGACAACACCTACACCCCATTGGTCCAAGCGGCAGCCCCAATGTCCCCCGTCAAGCAATCTGGATACGAAGATGCAAAGATACCCACTTCAACCTCGCCGTCAGAAGTACAACCCAGTAACTGTGACGATGACACCTACACCCCATTGGCCCTTACCGTGGAGCCCAAATCTCAAAATGAACACTCTGGATACGAAGCTGCAACAATTCTGAAACCCGGTTCGGCAGCCATTACTGACGACATATCCCCCTACGACCACTTGCACAGACAGGAAGAGAAAGAATCAAGAGAGGGCGCATTTTCAACCGTGGATGTCGACGACTACCAACATCTGGTCAATAACTAACAAACAGTCCATTGACAGCAGCAGTTAACTTATTTTTGTGTAATATAAACAACTTTAACGAAATCGAATCATTTCATATAATGTAGTTTAGTATTGTAGACAAACAAGATTATTACTTTGGTATGATATTGGATGTTGGACATTCCCGATTGTACAGCAAGTATTGGATATTTCATATATTTAGTTAAGTTCTGAAGACAATAACAAGAATGTAACTTTGCGATGACAGTAAAGTAGTTGATGATGGATATTGGACATTCCCGATTGTATACAGCAAATATTGTCTATTTCATATAGTTAAGTTCTGAAGACAATAACAAAAATAATACTTTGGTGTGACAGTAAAGTAAAGTTGCTGATGAATATTGGAAATTGACGATTGTACAGCGAATATTAATGTTGCTTTTTCGATATTAGATATTGGACATTCCAATAGGTTTGTCTCATATCGATTTACAGGGTAGATAAACCTGTTGGAATGTTCAACATCCAATATCGAAAAAGCAACATTGATATTCGCTGCACAAACATAATGTGGGTGAATGTCAAATATCCAAAATCAAACTAACTTTACTGTAAAGTTAATTTGATATCGGATATTGGACACTCATGATTGCACAGAAAGTATGAATGTTGCTTTTATGATATTTGGTACTGGGACGTAGATAATATTTAAAAAAGTATAACAAGATTGTATATTAATAAGAGAAAACAAACCTGGTATATGCAAGGTAAAAAGGCATTAGAGGTTAAAGCTAAAAATCCGTAGAATTAGTTCTATGTGTAATGTTTTTTGTTGTAAAACTAGACTCATTCGGTGGTGGGGGGGGGGGGGGGGGACTCTCTGTTTTCGAGAAAGATTTTCTCGAAATCAAGCATCTGAAAGCACAGAACTTCGTGTGACAGGGGTATATTTTCTTTCATTATTATCCTGCAACTTCGACAACCAATTGAGCTCAAAGTTTCACAGATTTGTTATTTTGTGCATATCTTGGGATACACCAAGTGAGAAGACTGGTCTTTTACAATCACCAAAGGTGTCCAGTGCCTTTAACACAAGGAAGTGGAATTCAGCCCTTTTAGAAATCACGGTTTTTTATTCGGCTGTGGCCTAGGCTACGTACATTTTTAATCCAACTGTCGAAGCCTGTAAGCCAACGCCATAGTTTCGATTAGGCTTTGTATATGTAACCTGTTGCATTGTTCTAATTTGCGACCTAAAGCGCTGCTGCACTATTATATTCTTATCCATTTTGCTCTCCATACAATACATAGATTATATAAATTATCCAGTAGCCATGATTTCCTTTTACAACTACCTCCTGAAAGTGTAATGCAGCTGTATTGCAAATTGCATTATAACACAAATTGTTTATAACAAATTTGTAAATAACATCATGACCTTGCGTACATGCCTAGCTGGTTATGATAAACACAGTCCGTTTATACTGAAAACAATTACTTCACGTATTGAAAGAGTTTTGTTTTAGCAGTCCTCGATCTTACTTCCTTCTTTTGGTTGTAAGCATTTTTCTTTCATCAAGAATAAATTAACTAAAAAGGTTAACCCGTGTAAAGCTATACGTTGGTCATAATTTATGTATAATAAAACTACCAATAATATGAATGTTTCGGATGGTTATAAGATTCTGAATTTGACGGACTTATCTACAAATGAAGTAAGGCTACTGAAATAACATTTCCAGGACACGTTGTTGAAGTTTTGCGGTGTTGCAAATTACATTTGGATCAATATGCTGGTCCAAATTTTTGCTTTCGTTTTGAATGTATTTTTTTGAGTCAGCATAATTTTAGACTTGCTTTGAGGCTTCTAGCAATTGTGTTTGCCAAAACAAAGAGCAAATAGCCTTTAAATGAAAACTGTACCTTTGGTTTTGGGAATCGTTGGGTGTTTTAAAGGCAGTGGACACTGTTGTAATTACTCAAAATAATTATTTGCATAAAACCTTACTTGGTAACGAGTAATGGAGAGCTGATGTTGAGAGTATAAAACATTATGAGAAACGGATCCCTCTGAAGTAACGCAGTTTTCGAGAAATAAGTGTTTTTCCACAAACTTTGATTTCGAGATCCAGAACTAGAATTTGAGGGGTCGAAATCAAGCACCACCTTCGTGCGATAAGGGTGTTTTTCCCCCTTCATTATCTTCAACTTCGACGACCAATTGAGATCAAATTTTCACGGGTGTGTTATTTTGTGCATAGGTCTATATGGAGATACACCAAGTGAGAAGACTGGTGTTTGACAATTACCAATGGTGTCCAGTGTCTTTAAAAGTGTTTACCAATCGAATACATTCCCTTTAAAGTTTGTAAAAATTGTATTGAAACAAATCCATAAATATGACGAATATAGGGATATTTGTTGATCTTGATATGAAAAGTGATACTGTGTTAATGTATTAAATATGGAAAGCGAAAATTGGCTCCGGTATCCCCTTTCTATAATATCCATAGTGTTCTTTCAATGTTACTGGGAGCGACACCATAACAAAAGTTTATATTCTATTTTTTTTTATAACGAATCATCTTACTGTACAAAAAGTAATGATACAGCTTTAACAGTTTCAAAGGTTTTGAAAACCATGACATAATGGTGAAGAGTTCCACCATGGTATGGACGGCACAAACAGGACTCGGACCGAGGACAGTCACACTAAGTTTGAAAGTGTTCATCGTGCTGATGTTTTATACTCATGAACGGCTTGGTCTTTGTACAGCATATCGTGTTATTACACTTCCAGAGGCATTGAAACTGAATCGTGATCAAATGATTGAGCACTTCTGCACAGCAGGGTGAGGACTGTATATTAAATAGGCCTTATTTGTTTATTATGTTAAGTTTGCATCTGGTTCGAAAGAATATTACTTGGTTTTACGGTTACCCTTGCACCAACGTGTGTAAAGTACTGTAAACTCAGCACATCCCTAGTGTTTTTGGGGTCGAGGAAACCAGCAAAATAACATAATCGGTTATGACGGCCATTTTGAAATTCAAAAATAACCGCAATTAGTCAAATGCATATTTTCCCGTATCTTGGTCTATGAAACACACAGAGACATTTCCAGCACAAGGAACCCGATAGAGGGGGGGGGGGGGGGGTGCACTGGGGTCTATCCATGCCGGCGGTCTATATCTTGGTACCGTAAACTATACACGCCACACAACGGGATTCAACGGGATTCATCCCATGTGTTGTGTTGTGTAATACATGTAAAAGAACCCACTGCACTTATCGAAAAGAGAAGGGGTTCGGGGTCTTTGAAAAGCGTTTGTAATCGTTTTTTATAAAATGCATATGGTTAGAAAGATGTTTCAAAAGTAGAATACAATGATCCACACACATTTGCATCGAAATTGCGTGGTTTTCCTTTTACTTTGCGAACTAACACGGTCGGCCATTTATGGGAGTCAAAAACGTGACTCCCATAAATGGCCGACTGTATTTGACGACGAGGTAAAAGGAAAACCACGCAATTTCGAGTGATACTTGTGTGGATCATTATATTCTACTTTTAAAATATCTTTCTAATCAAATGCATTAATAACACTCGACCGATCCAAGGCAACGTGTTCCTTTAAAGCGCCATATCACCTTGTAAACCCTTACGGTGCTAAATAAATGGGTCTCAGAATCCATCACTGCAATAACCTTTCTTTCTGAAAGTTTTTATATACTCAGCGCCTTGAGTACCTTGTTTGGTAGATACGTGCGCTATATACGACTTCGATATTATTATTATTACTATTATTTGCAAAATGTACAGGACATTACACAAATTGAAGAAACTTTAGATAAAACAAAACCACATAAGACCGGAAATTCAAACAAACTTTGACGGTGTGGAGTGATTTTCGGACCACTAACCAAATTAGTTATTTCTTTTTAGAATACAAAGCTGCGCAAGTGAGCCTGAACTAAACTGTGGACAAGACCAATGGTCAGCAAATCCACTGTGTACGCAGATCTGTATTTCTGAGAGCTGTCATGACAATTGCTGGTTCATCCCAGGTATGCTTGCAATTTCAGGGTAAACATTAAATAATTCGTCGTCATTAAAACCGATGAAATGAATTTCTTTGAAACCTTTAATGGTGGAAACAGCATAGTAAGGTTTGCGGTAACACCATGTAATGATAATCTCTAATTGAGTTGGATTGGTTCTAATTGAGTTTGGGATGGTTCCGAAAAGAACCGTAGGGCAACTCTTTACCATGGAACCAGAAATTAATATTATTTTATGTTGTAGTACATTTCATTCCCGAACTTATGTTTAATGCATTTCTAAACTCCTGTTAGATTCACCTTCCCGCTGCTATGCAAGCCAGGATCGGATCTGTAGCTACAGCAATGCTAATGTTTGCCAGGCTAGGCACGGGAATAAAACAAGTACGTGCGTATACGCCTCATCGTCACCAGCATTCTGCATCTGTCAATACATGCCAGATACACCGTATATCAGGTAAACTTTCAAGGCTCAAGGTTCATTATATTTTCCACAGTATCAAAAAGTCAAAGGTAAGATCAATAGAAGGAAGTCATTACAAAACGCGACAGTGCTGGAAAACACAATGTCTTGCACCTTTTCCCTCTTGTGGAGCACATTGGGCTCACGAAGACGACACGGTGTATCTTGAAACGAACTGTTATCTTCGATTTAAAAAGTGGACACTATTGGTAATTACTCAAAATAATTATCAGCATAAAACCTCATCTGGGGAGAGGTTGATAGTATAAAACATTGTGAGAAACGGCTCCTTCTGAAGTGACGTAGTGACGAGAAAGAAGTAATTTCCCACGAATTTGATTTCAAGACCTCAAGTTTAGAATTTGAGGTCTCAAAATCAAGCAGCTGAAAGCACACAACTTTGTGTGACATGGGTGTTTTTTTCTTTCATAGTTAATATCTCGAAACTCCGACAACCAGTCAAGCTCAAATTTTCCCAGGTTTGTCATTTTATGCATATGTTGAGATACACCAAGTGAGAAGACTGGTCTTTGACAATTACCAATAGTGTCCACTGTCTTTAACTGAGTCAGGCTAATGCCAGTATGGCTGCCACTCACTACACACAGAACTATGGGATTTCATTTCACTTGTTTAAACACATCGAAAGCGAGCTAGCAAAATACACAGCAGTATCGAAACCATGTCCAACAACATGCAGTGTTGTTTTTATTTTGAAGTGTTGTATATCGTGCAATACTGATTAATAACATTCAATAAGCACCAAATCATAATACCGAACCGCAGCCATCTTGACTTACATTCCAGTCAGAAGTGATGGTTCAAGGGCAAAATGGACGGACTCCATGTTGTGTAACTGTGATGACTAAATCGGTATGAGTAATATATACAGGTTCTTGAGTTAAAATATTGTTTTTTGTATACCCTTGAGATGTGAGCCATCGCAGTTTATAGGTCTTCCACTAAGGATAATTACAGTGGAAGACACTACATCAGCCACTGTTGCGGAACACATTGCACCACAAGGCACCACGGCATTAGGCACTACAGCACAGGCCACTACACCACAAGGCATCACTGCAAAAGCCACTCCAGCACAGCGCATTACACCACAATACACTACAGCACAAACCAATACAGGTAATGACACTACACCACAATACACCACAGCACAAGACGCCACATACCGAGACGCTACAGCTGTAGAACAAGACTCCAAACCACAAGGAACCACAGAGCAGGGCGTTGCATCCCACGTCACCACTGGTACCCGACAAGATGACAATGAAACTAACGTGGCAGCTATTGTTCTTGGGTCTCTGTTTGCTCTCCTACTCATCTTGGTGACCATCGCTGCCGTGATATTCGGCGTTCGAATAAAGGGAAGACTACGGACAGTCAGGAAACACATCGCGTAAGTTGCAGCTCATATAAAACTAACTTGTCATCTGACAAACAACTAAGTAATACAAATTAAAGGCATATATTAAGTCTGTCGCTATTCTATTTTGGAGAGAAGTTGTTATTTTACAGAGCTATGCGTGAAAATATAAAGAACTGCTCTTTAGAATATAAAAGCTGCTCTTGAAAATAAAATAATGCTCCTAAAAATAAATGCTCTCCATGGATAAGAGTAACTATAAATATAAATATTAATAGTAAACTTGTGGGTCCCCAACCATGGGTAAAAACTCTTTTGAAGGAATGGTGGCTCTGAAAAGAGCCGGTTTGGTCTCGACGTTTCGAACAGTATACTCTGCTCGTCTTCAGGAGAATGCAGGACTACAGGAAATTAAAACAACTGTTAGAAAAAAATACATTTGAAAATATAAACAACTACTCTTGAAACCAAAAGTGCTCTCCACATACACATTTAATGCTGCCTAAAGTTGGCACAACTGGCGTTTTTAAAAAATCGATAAGGGTGTTTTTAGTTTTTACTTTTAGGGAGACCAAGGGGTACCTAAGTGTTCAAGTATTCTGTTTTGCATGATTTTTTTTAAAGTGCTTGACCTTTGTGACCTTTCTGACAATAGGTACAATTTGTTAAGTATATCACAACAAAAAGTTCTCAAAACTTTACACAAGGAAAGTTGTTCAGGTTTATGGATAATTGATATCCAATTTGATGCAAACTACTCTGATTTATTGTAAAGTTTGTATTGTATAAAATGCTGGGATCGGTTCTTTGGGTAAACATGAATGGCGCATTATCTTGTTAAGGTTGTTTACATTTTTTACATTTCTTTTCATATTTATGATAAACAGAAAACCGGCTGAACTGTCAAGTGTCAAGTTCGAAGCAAGTTTGAGTAAGTACAGTGTTGGATACAAAAAGACCCACCGTTTCAACAATTGAATAACTGATGTTGTGTTTTTAAAGGAAAGCAAGGCTTTAAAAGGTCGGTTGTGATGTGCAGTTATCCGACGTAGCACGATTGAAGTTGGTATAATCACAGTTTCCATACAATGTGGGCCTTTGGAACGCTAGATGGCAGCAGACTCACCAGGTTATGTCCATTTACGTTGTTTTGAGCATGCGCACATCACCGAGAACAATGGAATATACCTGATAAGTCTGCTGCCACCAAGTGCGCCCAAATTTTGACATGGTTTCAAACGGAAGCAAACCTGCCTGTGGCCTAACATCTAACGTTGCAATTCGAGGCTCATGAGTTACGCCAGAGATTTGCCTGGAGCCTATGTCAATCCTCGTCCATTAGCACCTTTGATCTCCTTATGTCACTGCACGTTTATCCAATGATATAATCGCATCAAATGAAATCGCTGGGCCCGTAAGACCAGTACCTGTCTGTATCTTTTCAGTTGACGTGTCCAAAGCAAACTACCTGCTTGAAAACTACTTGTCATTATTCTTTATTACGGATTATGTTTGGTCTAGGTATCAACAGACGACAGTTACCCGAAACACCGCCACCAGACGGCAATGTTGAATACGCATACATACCCTATCGACCAACAACGAATCAACGGCCAGAAAGTCAAGCTTACGCTTCCGTACACGAAGAACAGGGGAGCTCCCACTATGTCAAGAACGGGCAAGAAGATGAAGAAACCACCGACGGCATAAAAAACACCTACTTTGGTTGGATCCCAACTGTTGAACAATTGACTGAGAATGAGACTTCTGAAGGCGTGTCCTCTGCGACAGGGGATGTTCGTCTGGAGGACGACGACACCTCTTTTCCGTCGACTCAACATAAGGCTGGAACCTTTGATGGATACGAGATTCCAATGGTTAAGCAAACTGCACAAAACCATTGATCTTGACATTTGGAACCAGGGCCTAACCTAGAGCTGCAGCACAAGCACAGAACACTATGCTTACCATAATACGGTTACCAGCCAAACCACCATGTCACAGTATAGTTGTTGTGCCTGGTGTCCTGCTCATTTCTGCTTAATAGCATCAAAATGTTAAGCAATATTTTCCTGCTTAAGCAGCAACTCTTTGAAATTGATCCCAGTTGAAGTGACCAGTTTCGGTTGTGGGACCAACACGTCATCTGATGTACGCGAGACATTCTATAGTCCAACGAAGCCTTATAAGTATATAACGAATGATTTCCTAAGAGCTGCAGAATCAAAAAAGGAGCTAAAGCAAATAACACTATGCTTACCAGAGTAAGGTTACCCGCCAAACTACCATGTCCCAGTACAATTGCTCTGCCTTTAGTTGTATCCTGCCCCCGTTCTGCTCACCATCAAAATATTAAGCAATTTTGTCTGCTTAAGCAGCAACTCTATGCGATTGAAGTGACAAGTTTCGGTTTCTTCACACATTAAATCATGTGGGACCAAAACGTCAAATGATGTACACGAGACTTTCAAAGCCCAATGGAGCCTCATAAAAGCACTGAATGTACCAAGGAGAAATTTTTCTAATCGAAATCAAAAGAATGAAAAAAAAGAACATTCGAGGGATGCAAACAAACTGTTTCAATATTATAAGTGTTTTGCCTTTCATTTTCTTGGACGGCCATTCCTCAAAAAAATCAGATGCTTAAATGATACAAACACACAAGATTAAAGAAGTTCGGATGGTGAAGTGTAAATACAAATAATTAAAGGGTAAAGTTATGGGCACAGTAAAGATTGGCAAATCGTTGCACACAGCAAAATAATTACTGGCAACACCAAACATTTACTTCGGAAATAATTGAGTATTAACCAGATATAATTATTTATCGCAAAAATGTTCAGATGAAACGGATAACTATTTATATATTCTGCACAACAATTTCACAAACGAGCAAAGTCAAAATATTTATCGCTAGTTTGCATTTTTGTTTGATAAAAGATGAGTACATAATTATAAATTTCCCAAACACTGCGGTTGAATATTATTATTGACCTTATCACCAGTCAGACCATGTGTTCTTTCCTCCACCCAGTCTGATCACTATGTGTACGGCAGGTTGCCGATGTGACTGTTTTGATGGTACAAGAATGAATTTGGCACACAGTCAGAGTATGTCAAAAGAAAACTAATAATGGTCATCACAGACTTGACTTAAAAAAGAAGATAGATTGACAAGCATTTGCATTTATTTATCAAGATTTGAAGTTTGCTTACTTTTCTACGATTTAAAAGAAAGAAGACAATCTGCAATAATTCTACATCTAAATATCTTTCTCCTCTGACTGTGTGTCAAAATTCCACGAATTGTTTCACGACATTGCATACGTATGCGCACACGTTTGCGATATGCGATGACCCTTCAGGGCCACCATATCTAAGGGATCGAGTTTTTTGTTATAGACCTTTGGTCTTTTGCAGCGTCACAGCCCGAGTTTTTGCCAACCCAAGTTGGAAAACTATGGAAAGCCATAAATGCAAATCAAAAACAGATCACTCTGTCTGTAACAATGTACAAACATATTCAAACATTGTGTTGATTTTATTGACAACAAAACAAATAATTAAGGGAGTTGTTTTATTTAATTGAAAGTTTGCAGGATCATTTGATTTTGTTAAAACATCTGTTTTTACGATTGAGTGTTTTACAAACATTCGGCCGACCATGCCAACCAAGACGGTTTGTTTATCAACAAAAGAAAGGTCTATGGAACGCGAAAACTGTTTGGGGAAATACCCTTTCTGCAATAACCAATGGCATCGATATTGCGCATGCAATGGATTGTACAAAAGCAGCTCTGTTCAGGCATGTCTGAGCATAATTGTACATAATACACAATCAAGGCGAAGCACAAAAACACCTAGGCCCAAATTTTGCTTGAAGGCACTGGAGACCTTTGGTAATTGTCAAAGACCAGTCTTCTCACTTAGTGAATCCCAACACATGCACAAAATAACAAACTTGTGAAAATTTGAGCTCAATTGGTCGTCGAAGTTGCAAGAGAATAATGGAAGAAAAAACACCGTTGTCGCTTATAAGTATGCTGGTTTCAGCTGCTTGAATTCGGGACCTCAGCTGATTCACACACGAATCGTTTCTCAGATTCAAAAGTTTGGGGTGAAAAATTAACCAAAATTTCGAAGAGAATCCTTTTTGAAAAGTAGTTTGTAAATTGTCTTATCAACAGCTGCGTGCTTCTTACCATGTAAGTTTCTTTGGTCATTAAATTGTTGATTATTTACCATCAAGGACCTTTACGTTTACCATCTGGTTTTAACATTTTGATTATAATGGTGTGGAATACACAGAGGATGAAAATAAACCATTTTATGTATATGTATTGTACAACTCCTTTAACATTTCCCCTTTTCCATGCAACTAGCCTGTTTTTACTACCAAACGAAAAAAAAAAAACATACCTGAGGATATTACCTTACGTAGCAATTTCTACTATTTGTTATACAACAAAACACCTAGCCATGCAAGACGCGGCTTTACCGAGTAATATTGAACACATGACTTTGGTAGCAATTATGAACATTGCAATAAAGCAGCCAACTTCCTGCTATAGGCTGTGTACTAAACAGTATAATACGTAAACTTGGTTCTGCCGTTGCAACAGAATGCTGATTAGCTACTAAATACACAATTTACTGAACAACAAAAAGTGATTTTCAGTGTATGGTTTTTAAAGATTTACAAACCAAGTCATTAAGAGGGGTATGACCATGGCGTGGACGGCACAAACGGGACTCGGACCGAGGACAGTCGTACTCAGTTTGAAAGTGTTCATCGTGCTGATGGTTTACGCTCATGAACGTAATGGCATTTGTACTGCACAGCGGAGCCTTCCAAAACCCTTGATGGATAACATTCAACAGATGAGGAACTATTTTTGTACAGCAGGGTAAGAATGTAGGTTATAGGCCTATAGTTTGGATGTTTACTTACATGTTTGCTATATCTTTAGTACCAATTATAGTTGTTATATAGTTAGTACAAAATAACACAATAAGCACGAGACTTGGAAAATAATTTATTTTGGTGTTGGAATTAAAAGCTCATGAATTATTACCCATTTAAGTTCGGAATCCCACGAAAACTCGTTGGGTGTTCTAGCGTAACAGTGATTACCTGAATATGAATTACATAGTCGGCAAATCATCCTATTGAAAATATCACACCAACTTTTGCAAAGAAGACATTGAAGAAATTTCAGTTGTTAAAAGTGGGAGGAAATCCGCTATTAATCCCCATGTAAAGGTTTGGTCTGTGAATTGAACCGGGGTCCACATAGGCGAAAGGCTTGGAAATGAACCATTGAGCAAACCTGATTTATCAACCAGCTTAAAGCCTTGCTAGTTACTCCCCTCAAGAAACATTCAACTACATCTTTTAATTGTATTATGAGTTCATATAGTACACTGCGTGGAATGAAACATGCTCCCCAAACTATCTTGGTTAATTAAACCAAGCCCAAAAAGTTTTTGAGCCCCAAATTGGTAAAACTTTGGATTATCTGGATAAAAAAACCTAAAACAAAACTGACCCCCCACCCAAAAAAAAAATAATAATAATAATAATAATAATAGGCCTGTATAATATAAATGTATTACCACTAAATATACACAGACACAAGGATTTGATGTTGTAGTGAACTCTGCCAAGAGTTAATTTATTCCGTACTCTGAATTCCGTGGTAAAACGCCAATTCATAATAATATAAGGGATTTCCCTTTATTTAATTCCATCCAGTGATATCCACACTCATAAAGAAGTATACCAGTTCCCATTATAATACACTTTGCGACCAATTCGCAAAGGGTCCCAATTCCTCACTTTGCGAACGGTAAATTTCCAATCCGCAAAGGTTCCCACTTCTCGGCGATTTGCCAAAGAAGGTACCAGACTAATTACAATTATTATAATTATAAATGCACTCATTGACTGGAGAAAACTCCGGGTCAATGAGGTTCCCACTTCCAGCGAGTTGCCAAGAAGGTACCAAATTAATCTACTTCTTTATATACAATCACATCATTTTATTACCACCATATTTATCCATATCAATTCACATAAATTAATGTACCACTTCCTCACAGGCTACAATGCCTATTAGCTTCTTGTTTATAGGAACAACCTAAACTTACCGCTTTAAGTGTAAGTTGTAAGATTATCAGTCATATCAATCTGTACCACGTATTCCGTAATACCCTGACCCTTCCATTAACCCCAGGGAGGGAGGGAGGGAATTTTGCGAAACTATACAATCTATCTTAACTCCTCGGTGGCAGAATATTCAATGACGGTTCCCAGAAAGACAAGCACTCTTTCCCCAAATGCATTACTTTGGTTGGTTGAAAAGAACAATGGAACCACGTCTGAATGCGCCCTGACAATCCCAATCGCTTATAGCCCCGACTGTGCAACCTGACTATAATTATGCATATTTCCTGGTGTTAAAACGGTTTACTGCGTTACGCATTAAACCCTATTATAACCAGAAACAACACCCTAAACGAAAATGAAAATAAACAATATTGGTCCCGAGTAGCTTTTGGCAAATGACGGGATCACTATAAAGGTGGCCTCTTATTTGTAATTTTTTGTTCTTGTTTAAAGACAAAGCTGCTCAAATGTATCCAGGCTAAATTGTGAAAACGATCAGCAATCAGCAAATTCGCTGTGTCCGCAGATCTGTATTACTACTGATGACTGTAGTGATAATTGCTGGAGAGACGCAGGTACGTTTTATTCTTAAAACCGTTACTCAGAAAAAATACAGGGCTCAAACCGTAGGCAAAAAGAGTGGTGCGGAATTATTCCACCCAAGAATTTTATAATTTTGTTGTTTAATGATTCTTAAATCGAAAATATACAACTGGAACTGCTTTACAATTCGTAGGAATTAAAACAAAAGCAAATCTTTATGTTGCATTTATTGTGTTGACATCATTTGTTCTGTACACTGAAGGAAAATCATAATAATATACAACTTTGTAAATAACACTGTGAACGTGTATAAGCACACAGAAATAGTTCACAATCTCATTGCAAATCTTATATACGCGTCCAAACTATATGCAATATATATCTTTTGAAAAATGCAGCGATTATTCCTGAAACACAAAAAAACCAAAAACATTTGATGCAATTTTCCCATCACCGGGATATGAAGACCCATCGGTGCCACTTGACAAGTACAATATATGTTTCACTGAATGATATGTATTTCACAGTACCGCCGTTTTCTATCTTGCGGCCGCCACTTGTTATCTTGCGGCTGCCACTTATTATCTTGTGGCCGCCACTTGTTATCTTGCGGCCACCACTTATTATCTTATGGCCACTACTTATCATCTTGCGGCCGCTACTTATTATCTTGCAGCCGTAACTTATTATATTGCGACCGCCACTTATTATCTTGCGGCCTCGCAACTTATTATCTTACGGCCGCCACTTATTATCTTGCGCCGTCACTTATTATCTTGCGACCGCCACTTATTATCTTGCGGCCAGCACTTATTATCTTGCGGCCGCCACTTATTATCTTACGGTCGCCACTTATTATCTTGCGGCCGCCACTAATTATCTTGTCTAATGCAAAATACCAACAGCGATTTAATGACTTCATGTTCTTGTGAATGACACCCTGTCCCATTGTCCGTTTGCAATCACGCAATTTTAAGTTGCGGGGTCCCAAGAGGCTGCAAGATAATAAGTGGCGGCCGCAAGATGTATGTGGCGGTGCTGTGAAATACATCTCATTCAGTGAAACATGTACTTGTCAGGTGGCTTCATACCAGTATGATGTGTCTGGTGGCTTTTTTAAAGTTAGCAGCCGCGATGAAGTTATACGATTTGTGAAGGGTATTTTGCTAAGTATGTTTTTGTTCTCTTTTCAAATTGATTATGTTTGTAATTCCTTGTAGGTACCACTACCACTCCCCAATGCAGCGGAAATCAGACTCAGCATTGCGTTTACAGCAACGCAGTCGTTTGTCGAGAGGGAGACCGAAGTGTGTTTTGCGTGCACCGTTTAAATCCACCGTCACAATTCTGCGTATGTGGAAACCAAGACGGGACGTATACAAGGTAATACTTCGCTCTCAGCATCGAACTTATTCTGGTTCGGTTGGAAAATTGTTTGGTGGAGTCAGGTCTAAACTACGTTGGCATTGTTGGAAGGGTGACTTACGGTATTTCCGTGTTGCTTATTGGATGGTTTGAATTGACACTGAAAGGACAGGGCATAGCTTAGAAAGGGCACTGTTTGATTTTGTTGTAGTACTCGTATGGTACTTGTACCCGCGTACTACTCAGGTACCATTTTATTGTATTCAGTGCTTGTACTTGGCTGTCCAATTACTCATACTCGGAATCAATAATCGACACTTGACTTGACTCACAAATAAACCTATACTCCAAATCACGTACCCGTCACTCAACTGAAAATGTACTCGATGGACTCAATGTTTAGTACTCGTGGTCAGTACAAGAAGCAGACGAATGAAAAAGTTGTTGAAAATTGTTGAAAGTGTCTATAACATATTTAGGTTTATGTTTCAAAGATGGGCCGAATTATCACAACAGACACACCTCGACATGTTAACCATAGTCAAGGGCAATAAATGTTTTAACAACACAATGTTTGTTTTTGTATACCATAAAGCTGTGCGCCACCGGTGCCCACCTCCACCGCTGCCATCTCAGACCCATCTATGGGAGTAGAGGGAGACACACAAGGAACTACTGTAGCACAACACACTACAGCTGAAGCCGTTACATCACAAGCCGCTACAGTACAAGCCACTACACCACAAGCCGCTACAGTACAAGCCGTTACATCACAAGCCACTACACCACAAGCCGCTACAGTACAAGCCGCTACATCAAAAGCCGCTACAGTGCAAGCCACTACATCACAAGCCGCTACAGTGCAAGCCGCTACATCACAAGCCGGTACAGTACACGCCACTACATCACAAGCCGGTACAGTACAAGCCACTACAGCACAAGCCGCTACAGTGCAAGCCGCTACATCACAAGCCGGTACAGTACAAGCCACTACACCACAAGCCGCTACAGTACAAGCCGTTACATCACAAGCCACTACACCACAAGCCGCTACAGTACAAGCCGCTACATCAAAAGCCGCTACAGTGCAAGCCACTACATCACAAGCCGCTACAGTGCAAGCCGCTACATCACAAGCCGGTACAGTACACGCCACTACATCACAAGCCGGTACAGTACAAGCCACTACAGCACAAGCCGCTACAGTGCAAGCCGCTACATCACAAGCCGGTACAGTACAAGCCACTACAGCACAAGCCGCTACAGTGCAAGCCGCTACATCACAAGCCGGTACAGTACAAGCCACTACACCACAAGCCGCTACAGTACAAGCCGTTACATCACAAGCCACTACACCACAAGCCGCTACAGTACAAGCCGCTACATCAAAAGCCGCTACAGTGCAAGCCACTACATCACAAGCCACTACAGTGCAAGCCGCTACATCACAAGCCGGTACAGTACACGCCACTACATCACAAGCCGGTACAGTACAAGCCACTACAGCACAAGCCGCTACAGTGCAAGCCGCTACATCACAAGCCGGTACAGTACACGCCACTACATCACAAGCCGGTACAGTACAAGCCACTACAGCACAAGCCGCTACAGTGCAAGCCGCTACATCACAAGCCGGTACAGTACAAGCCACTACACCACAAGCCGCTACAGTACAAGCCGTTACATCACAAGCCACTACACCACAAGCCGCTACAGTACAAGCCGCTACATCAAAAGCCGCTACAGTGCAAGCCACTACATCACAAGCCGCTACAGTGCAAGCCGCTACATCACAAGCCGGTACAGTACACGCCACTACATCACAAGCCGGTACAGTACAAGCCACTACAGCACAAGCCGCTACAGTGCAAGCCGCTACATCACAAGCCGGTACAGTACAAGCCACTACAGCACAAGCCGCTACAGTGCAAGCCGCTACATCACAAGCCGGTACAGTACAAGCCACTACACCACAAGCCGCTACAGTACAAGCCGTTACATCACAAGCCACTACACCACAAGCCGCTACAGTACAAGCCGCTACATCAAAAGCCGCTACAGTGCAAGCCACTACATCACAAGCCACTACAGTGCAAGCCGCTACATCACAAGCCGGTACAGTACATGCCACTACATCACAAGCCGGTACAGTACAAGCCACTACAGCACAAGCCGCTACAGTGCAAGCCGCTACATCACAAGTCGGTACAGTACAAGCCACTACACCACAAACCGCTACAGTGCAAGCCGCTACATCACAAGCCGGTACAGTACAAGCCACTACAGCACAAGCCGCTACAGTGCAAGCCGCTACATCACAAGCCGGTACAGTACAAGCCACTACACCACAAACCGCTACAGTGCAAGCCGCTACATCACAAGCCGGTACAGTACACGCCACTACATCAAAAGCCGCTACAGTGCAAGCCACTACACCACAAATCGCTACAGTACAAGCCGTTACATCACAAGCCACTACACCACAAGCCGCTACAGTACAAGCCGCTACATCAAAAGCCGCTACAGTGCAAGCCACTACATCACAAGCCACTACAGTGCAAGCTGCTACATCACAAGCCGGTACAGTACACGCCACTACATCACAAGCCGGTACAGTACAAGCCACTACAGCACAAGCCGCTACAGTGCAAGCCGCTACATCACAAGCCGGTACAGTACAAGCCACTACACCACAAACCGCTACAGTGCAAGCCGCTACATCACAAGCCGGTACAGTACACGCCACTACATCAAAAGCCGCTACAGTGCAAGCCACTACATCACAAGCCACTACAGTGCAAGGAACATCAAACGTCGCCCATTATAATAAGCCGATCACCAGTGGAAACAACACGGCAGCTATTGTTCTTGGGTCTCTGTTTGCTCTTCTACTCCTCTTGGTGATCATCGGTGCCTTGATATTCTGCCTTCGAAGACAGGGAAGAATACCGTCTTTCTTGAAGCAAACGTCGTAAGTTTCTTTTTAGATTATCTTCCACCAGAAAAGCAAGAACTACCATTGGAGTTACGTATGGGCAGGAACAACCCATTTTATAATGGCCATGGATTAACAAATGTGACCCAAACCACTCTGACTTTAAAGCCATTATACACTTTCGGAACAGAAAAAATAAAGGTTCACAGATTTACAAATAACTTACAGGGTTTACAGAAGGTAATGGTAAAGGACTTCTCTTGAAATATTATTCCATGAAATGCTTTACTTTTTGCGAAAACATTAAAACAATTACCAATTCTCGACAACGAGAACTACGGATTATAGTAAACACATGTCATGACACGGCGAAACGTGCGGAAACAAGGGTGGGTTTTCCCGTTATTTTCTCCCGACTCCGATGACTGATTGAGCCTAAATTTTCACAGGTTTGTTATTGTATATATCAGTTGTGATACACGAAGTGTGGGCCTTTCGCCAATACTGTTTACCAAAAGTGTCCAATGACTTTGAAGCCTTTTTATCTAAGGAAGCCAATTATTAAATGGGAAAGACACAGTTCATAAAATAAAGTAATAACAACAATAAATGTTAATTGAATAGAATTGAAAAAATAAATAGAAATCAACATTGTGCCGATGCAATTTCGCCGAGTTGTAGTTCTGAAGACTTGCTGCGTAGAGCTATTGAGTGCGCTCTTTTAAATACTCCAAACAAAAGTGTAACGACTTAACCCACTGCTAAATTTGTTTAACTTACTTTAATTTTTTTTGCTTTTAAAGGAACCCTGCTGGACTGTCTAGTGTTCCATTGGAAGCAAGGGGTAAGTTCTATTCATCTAACTCACACAAACATACCTTACGGACCGGGTTTGTGGGGTCCTAGCCCTGCTGCTGTTGTTCAATTATTAAGTTGTTTGAAGAAATTCTCTGTGGGATGATACCACATTGATAAAGAAACCTTGTGGGTAGCATTGTTCCATCGTTAAACGTACCACGTTAAGTGGCGTATGTAAGGGCACAAACACACACACACCCCTATGGGTCGAGTTTGTGTGATTCTGTTGTTGGTGTTCCATTATTTCATTTTCTGAAGAATTCCTCTGTGGGGTCTAAATGAACTAACACAAACTTTGTTGGGTTTAAACCCACTGTATAAAAGACCAATGAAGGGCCATTCCGCGAGCCAGCACGCATACACGCATACAACTTTACTTAAAGGCATTGGACACGTTTGGTAATTGTCAAAGACCAATATTCTTACTTGGTTTATCTCAACATATGCACAAACTAGCAAACCTGTGAAAATTTGAACCCATTGGTCGTCGAAGTTGTGAGAGAATAATGGAAGAAAAAACACCCTTGTCGCACAAGCGTGTGCTTTCAGATGAGTTATCGGATTCAATTCAAATATTTTGAAATTACTTCGTTCTCAACAGCTTTCCATTGCTCGTTTCAAGTCAGTTTTTATGCTAAGAATTATTTTGAGTAATTACCAATAGTGCCCCCATGCCTTTAAGTTTTTACGTTATACAATTCTTAAACGTTAGTCTGTCGTTGTAAAGTGCATTGGTTGTGTCAGAGAATAAACACTGGATCACCAAAACTTGTTGTGCTTTCAATATCAATACATATAAAATAAAATAGTAATTTTGCCTCAATTATTATTAAAATAGATGCCAGCAGGTCAAAGTTGCCAGATCCACCGGTACCCTGCGGTAACATGGAGTATTCGTACGCATATGACCACCGACCAGCGAAGCCTGGTGCAAAGGAAGATCCAGATCAAGATGACGACAGACGACAGTTACCCGAAACACCGCCACCAGACGGCAATGTTGAATACGCATACATACCCTATTTACCAACAACGAATCAACGGCCAGAAAGTCAAACTTACGCGTCCGTACACGAAGAACAGGGGAGCTCCCACTATGTCAAGAACGGGCAAGAAGATAAAGAAACCACCGACGGCATAAAAAACACCTACTTTGGTTGGATCCCAACTGTTGAACAAATGACTGAGAATGAGACTTCTGAAACCACTGAAAGCCAAGGCGTGTCCTCTGCGACAGGGCATGTTCGTCTGGAGGACGATGATATCTCTTTTCCGTTGACTCAACATAAGGTTGGAACCTTTGATGGATACGAGATTCCAATGGTTTAACAAACCGCACCAAACCATTGATCTTGACATTTGGAACCAGGGCCTAACCTAGAGCTGCAGCACAAGCACAGAACACTATGCTTACCATAATACGGTTACCAGCCAAACCACCATGTCACAGTATAGTTGTTGTGCCTGGTGTCCTGCTCATTTCTGCTTAATAGCATCAAAATGTTAAGCAATATTTCCCTGCTTAAAAGCAACTCTATGAAATTGATCCCAGTTGAAGTGACCAGTTTCGGTTGTGGGACCAACACGTCATCTGATGTACGCGAGACATTCTATAGTCCAACGAAGCCTTATAAGTATATAACGAATGATTTCCTAAGAGCTGCAGAATCAAAAAAGGAGCTAAAGCACAGAACACTATGCTTACCAGAATAAGGTTACCAGCCAAACTATCATGTCCCAGTACAATGCTCTGCCTTTAGTTGTATCCTGCTCATTTCTGCTCACCATCAAAATATTAAGCAATTTTGTCTGCTTACGCAGCAACTCTATGCGAATGATCCAAGTTGAAGTGTAACCTTGACCCAATCCCAACTCAGCTGCTAAAGAAATGTCTTCATGAACTAACACCTATCATTACTTTTGTTATCAATGAGTCATTTAATAATGGTTGTTTTCCTGAAAAATTCAAACTTGCAAACATTGTACTAATTCTCAAAGGCTTGAAATGTGATTCTGATGTACTTAATAATTACCGCCCTATTGCAAACTTGAAGTTCTTTGCTAAGACATTAGAAAGAATGGCAGCTTTACAGTTGCAACGGTACTTAAATGATCATGAACTCCATGCAAAATTTCAATCTGGGTACAGATCATTCCATAGTGTTGAAACTGCCTTACTGCGAATAACAAATGATGTATTGTTGACACTTGATATGGGCGAGGAAGTCATACTTGTCCTCTTATAGACTTCTCGTCTGCGTTTGACACCATCAAGCATGATGTCTTGCTGCAACGATTGTCGCAAAGGTTTGGTATTCGCAGTAAGGCACTCGACTGGATTGAGTCTTATTTGTCAAATCGTAACCACACTGTTGTTATAGGAAATGAACAATCGTCAAGTTATTGTATTGCTCAAGGGGTACCTCAAGGTTCTGTGCTAGGTCCCCTGTTGTTTACACTGTACACTGCTCCACTAGAGTCACTAATTGACAATCATAATGTTCATAAAATGTTCTACGCTGATGACACTCAACTGTATATTGCATTTAAACATTCAGAAGCACGTGATGTTATTACTCAGATGGTTGACTGTATTCAAGCAATTAAGGAATGGTCTCAAATCAACGGTCTTAAGCTCAATAGTAACAACACTGAATTCCTTCACATATCTTCCCGTTTTCGTTCCACAGATCACATATCATTCATTGATTTAGATGGCACACAGTTTAATTCTGTCAGGAAGTGTCGAAATTTGGGTGCTATATTTGATGATAATTTCACTATGGACAGTTTAGTTTCACAGAAATGCAGGTCAGCATCTTTTGCACTTCACAAAATTGGGAAAATTCGCAACCTGATAGATAAACACACTACTGAACGCTTGATTCATGCTTTTGTGGTGTGTCATCTTGATTTTTGCAATAGCCTCCTTTCTGGGATCTCGGCTCGTCAAGTGCAAAAGATGCAGGTTGTGCAGAACTCTGCAGCTCGTCTTATTTATCGTATTAGGAAACATGAATCTGTGTCTGTTATTCTAAGAGACTTACACTGGCTACCTATTCACTCTCGCATTTCATTCAAAATATTGTTGTTAGCGTATGAATGTTTTTATGATTTTGCGCCTCCTTATTTGACAGAGCTGTTAACATTGTACACACCTTGTAGAAATCTTCGTTCTAATAAGAAAAAGTTGTTTGTTATTCCACCAGTGATGACCAAATCATATGGTGAACACAGCTTTGCTCACACTGCCTCAACCTTATGGAACAATCTCCCGGAACACATACAAAACATTGACTCCATTGTTAAGTTTAAGATTGCTTTAAAGACGCACTTATTTAACATTTAATTTATCCATTTTGTTTGTTACCCAGTACATCTTGTCTTTGTATTATGTTGTGTTTTTCTAAAGAGCGCTTAGGGACATGTTTTATTACTATGTGTTATGCGCTATATAAGAATGGTTAATTATTATTATTATTTAAGTGACCAGTTTCGGTTTCTTCACACATTAAATCATGTGGGACCAAAACGTCAAATGATGTACGCGAGACTTTCAAAGCCCAATGGAGCCTTATAAAAGCACTGAATGTACCAAGGAGAAATTTTTCTAATCGAAATCAAAAGAATGAAAAAAAAAGAACATTCGAGGGATGCAAACAAACTGATTACTGGCAACACCAAACATTTACTTCGGAAATAATTGAGTATTAACCAGATATAATTATTTATCGCAAAAATATTCACAGATGAAATGGATAACTATTTGGTACTGGGACATAGATAATATTTAAAAAAGTATAACAAGATTGCATAATAAATAAGAGAAAACAAACCTGGTATATGCAGGGTAAAAAGGCATTAGAGGTTAAAGCTAAAAATCCGTGGAATTTCTATGTGTAATGTTTTTTGTTGTAAAACTAGACTCATTCGGTGGTGGTGGGGGGGGGGGGACTCTCTCTGTTTTCGAGAAAATCAAGCATCTGAAAGCACAGAACTTCGTGTGACAGGGGTATATTTTCTTTCATTATTATCCTGCAACTTCGACAACCAACTGAGCTCAAAGTTTCACAGATTTGTTATTTTGTGCATATCTTGGGATACACCAAGTGAGAAGAATGGTCTTTTACAATCACCAAAGGTGTCCAGTGCCTTTAACACAAGGAAGTGGAATTCAGCCCTTTTAGAAATCACGGTTTTATATTCGGCTCTGGCCTAGGCTACGTACATTTTTAATCCAACTGTCGAAGCCTGTAAGCCAACGCCATAGTTTCGATTAGGCTTTGTATATGTAACCTGTTGCATTGTTCTAATTTGCGACCTAAAGCGCTGCTGCACTATTATATTCTTATCCATTTTGCTCTCCATACAATACATAGATTATATAAATTATCCAGTAGCCATGATTTCCTTTTACAACTACCTCCTGAAATGGTAATGCAGCTGTATTGCAAATTGCATTATAACACAAATTGTTTATAACAAATTTGTAAATAACATCATGACCTTGCGTACATGGCTAGCTGGTTATGATAAACACAGTCCGTTTATACTGAAAACAATTACTTCACGTATTGAAAGAGTTTTGTTTTATCAGTCCTCGATCTTACTTCCTTCTTTTGGTTGTAAGCATTTTTCTTTCATCAAGAATAAATTAAAAAAAGGGTTAACCCGTGTAAAGCTATACGTTGGTCATAATTTATGTATAATAAAACTACCAGTAATATAAATGTTTCAGATGGTTATAAGATTCTGAATTTGACGCACTTATCTACAAATGAAGTAAGGCTACTGAAATAAAAAGAGAAACATTTCCAGGACACGTTGTTGAAGTTTTGCGGTGTTGCAAATTACATTTGGATCAATTTGCTGGTCCAAATTTTTGCTTTCGTTTTGAATGTATTTTTTTGAGTCAGCATAATTTTAGACTTGCTTTGAGGCTTCTAGCAATTGTGCAAACAGCCTTTAAATGGAAAATGTACCTTTGGTTTTGGGAATCGTTGGGTGTTTTAAAGGCAGTGGACACTGCTGTAATTACTCAAAATAATTATTTGCATAAAACCTTACTTGGTAACGAGTAATGGAGAGCTGATGTTGAGAGTATAAAACATTATGAGAAACGGATCCCTCTGAAGTAACGCAGTTTTCGAGAAATAAGTGTTTTTCCACAAACTTTGATTTCGAGATCCAGAATTAGAATTTGAGGGGTCGAAATCAAGCACCACCTTCGTGCGATAAGGGTGTTTTTCCCCCTTCATTATCTTCAACTTCGACGACCAATTGAGATCAAATTTTCACGGGTGTGTTATTTTGTGCATAGGTCTATATGGAGATACACCAAGTGAGAAGACTGGTCTTTGACAATTACCAATGGTGTCCAGTGTCTTTAAAAATGTTTACCAATCGAATACATCCCCTTTAAAATTTGTATTGAAACAAATCCATCAATATGACGAATATGGGGATATTTGTTGATCTTGATATGAAAAGTGATACTGTGTTAACGTATTAAATATGGAAAGCGAAAATTGGCTCCGGTATCCCCTTTCTATAATATCCATAGTGTTCTTTCATTGTTACTGGGAGCGACATCATAACAAAAGTTTATATTCTATTTTTTTTTATAACGAATCATCATACTGTACAAAAAGTAATGATACAGCTTTAACAGTTTCAAAGGTTTTGAAAACCATGACATAATGGTGGGGAGTTCCACCATGGTATTGACGGCACAAGTTGGACTCGGACCGAGGACATTCGCACTAAGTTTGAAAGTGTTAATCGTATTGATGTTTTTTGCTCATGAACGACTTGGCTCATGTACAGCATATCGTGTTGCACTTCCAGAGGCATTGAAACTGAATCGTGATCAAATGATTGAGCACTTCTGCACAGCAGGGTAAGGAATGTATTATTATCAAGTAGGCATTTTCTGTTAATAACATATTAAGTATTGACATAAGGGGAAAGGCATTTTATTTGTTTTCACCCTTGCACTAATGTGACTGTATAAAGCACCTGTATACTCAGTGCTTTTCCGACTTTTTTTTTGAAAAAATGCCCGCCATCCGAAATTGGTTGTGACTTGGACACATAATTACACAACAAACTGAGTTGTTTCTTTTTAAAATTCAAAGCTGCGCAAGTGAGCCTGAGTTACATTGTTGGTCCATTCAACGGTCGCCAAATCCGCTATGTACGCAGATCTGTTCATCTGAGATCTGTCACGATAATTGCTGGATCGTCCCAGGTATGTTTACAATTTCAGGGTAAACATAGTTTCATTTCATTTTATTTATTAATTTTACAGGTAAAAATGCAAAGTACGTACGGAAAATGAGAACGATGAAGAAAACACATATGAGAGAGAGAGAGAGAGAGCAAGCGTACAGTAGCACGCCGCAATTTAAGAACAGACAATATAAATACACATGTAGACATTAGATGGACATTAATAAAACTATTAGAACTATTCAATTAAAAGCTCAAATGGGCATTACAAAAAAAGAATTTATTTGGTAAAAGAGAGATTCGGATAAAATTACAATAGTAAAGGCACTATGAAAATAAACATCAAATTAGTCTTCGTCATTAAAAGTGATAAAAGTATTTCAGTGCAGGATTTGAAACTTTGCATGGTGGAAATAAGATATAGTAAGGTTTGGGGGTAAACGTAATGATAATCTCTAGTTGAGCTGTCTTGGTTCTGTACTCTCTACCATCCTACCATAATTTAATATTCATGTAGGATTTTTTATTCCTCAAAGGATTTGGGTACTTTTTGTAACACAAAACACACTGTCCACAGATTGACATTAAACTTACTCAGTTTGAAGATAATGATAGTACAAAGCTTCTCTTAAAGGCAGTGGACACTATTGGTAATTACTCAAAATAATTATTGGCTTAAAACCTTACTTTGTAACGAGTAATGGGGAGAGGTTGGTGGTATAAAACATTGTAAGAAACAGCTCCCTCTGAAGTGGCCTAGTTTTGGAAAAAGGAGTAATTTTTCACGAATTTGATTTCGAGACCTCAAGTTTAGAACTTGAGGTCTTGAAATCAACCATCTAAACGCACACAACTTCGTGTGACAAGGGTGTTTTTTTCTTTCATAGTTATCTTGCAACTCCGACGACCGATCGAGCTCAAATTTTCACAGGTTTGTTATTTTATGCATATGATGAGATATACACCAAGTGAGAAGACTGATCTTTGACAATTACCAATAGTGTACACTGTCTTTAAAATAATATTGACTTGCCGGGGGAGGTGCAGTGCTGTAGTTTTGAGAAATGAGTACTAAAACAAGTAAAAAATAACACACACGTTTACGGCGTGGGGTTTCGGGCCCGCTTTAGGGCCCCGGGATTTTTTTTAGCCCGTAGATGCTCTCTGGTGCAATCTAGTGAATCTCAGGGGTGATGTTTCCCCCTCTCAGATGTTGGAATTTAATGCATATTTCAAGCTATGATGCACCTATTTTTGCTATCATGGTTATTGTACCTAAAAGCAACTCAATTATAGCTTCGTTACATCCATACTGTTTCTGCATTCTAATGCTCAGACGGCGTTTCATCCCTATCATCACCAGACCTAAGACACAAGTTTTATGTGGCAAATCTGTCAGAATGGAACAGAACATCTGTAAAATGTGAGCAGCAGTAGAACCTTTTGGGTTGACAGCATCTTCAAGTGCGGATCTATGAACCAAGTTTTAGGGGGAAAATCTGTCGAAGAGTGAGCTCACGAGTGCGAAACCTTTACGGCATGGGTCCGGGCCCGATGAAGGGCCCGGGAAAACAGATGCTCTGTGGTGCAATCTTAGGCCAATAAGAGGCATACAGAACGGAACAGAACATCTGTAAAAATAAATGTGAGCAGCAGTAGAACCTTTTGGGTTGACAGCATCTTCAAGTGCGGATCTATGAACCAAGTTTTAGGGGGAAATACTGTCAAAGAGTGAGCATTTGAGTGTGAAACCTTTGCGGCATGGGTCCGGGCTCGCTCAAGGGCCCGGGAAAATTTTGTTACTTTATAGATGCTCTGTGGTGCAATCTTTAGGCCATTTAGCGGCCAAATGGCAAACGAAAGAGAACAATGAGCTGTGTGAATATTGTGTTCCAGTGCTCCACAGTTCCACAGTGCAAAACACGATTTTCATGATAAAGGTGGTCAAACGACACGGGGAACATTTGATAATGTGTCCCCCACCCTTCGAAAATGGGGTGGGGTGGGGTTGGGTACACGTCCCTTCCACTCTTTAAAGGGGGAGGTGCAAATCTGTCAACGATGGAGCATGCGTGTGAGAAGCCTTTACGGCTCGGGGTGCGGGCCCGATTAAGGGCCCGGGAAAGTTTTGCATTTTAGATGCTCTGTGATGCCATCTATGGCCAATTTTGAGGGGGGATATTGTGTCATCCTTTGTCCACAGGATTAATGCCCATATATAGGGACACAGGGTTTCGTCTTACACAGTGCAAAACTTGGGCTTCATGATCAAGGTGGTCAAAAAGGTAACTGTAATGTAAATCTGTGGACATTGTGTAAAAAGTACCCAAACCCTAACGTTAAATGCTTTTCTGAACTCCTGTTAGGTTCAATTCCCCGCTGCTTTTCATTCAGAGATCGGATCTGTAGCTACAGCAATGCTGATGTTTGCCAGGCTAGGTACGGGGATGAAACAAGTACGTGTGTGTACGCCTCATCGTCACCAGCATTCTGCATCTGCCAGTACATGCCAGATACACCGTATATCAGGTAAACTTCCAAGGCTTAAAGCCATTGGACACTTTCGGTAAACAGTATATTGTTCAAAGGCTCACATTTCGTGTATCACAACATATATATAAAATAACAAACCTGTGAAAAATTAGGCTCAATCGGTTATCGGAGTTGGGAGAAGGTAACGGGAAAACCCACCCTTGTTTCCGCACGTTTCGCCATGTCATGACATGTCATTATTGTGTTTAAAATAAATCCATTATTCTCGATATCGATATCGAGAAGTGATAATTGTTTTAATGTTTTCTCAAAAAGTAAAGCATTTCATGGAATAACATTTCAAGAGAAGTCTTTCACCATTACCTTTTGTAAACCCTGTAAGTTATTTGTAAATCTGTGAGCTTTTTTTGTTTCTGTTCAAAAGTGTATAATGGCGTTAAGGCCCGGTCACTCAGGCCCCGATAACGACAACGAAAACGAGAACGTTAAAAATGCACGCCATCGATTGGTTGAATTGCTATACGCCGAATACGCGCCCACGCTCATTCAACGATCGGGGACGTGCATTTATAACGTTCTCGTTTTCGTTCTCGTTTTCGTTCTTGTTACCGAGGTCTGTGTGACCGTGCCCTGTGTGACCGGGCCCACACAGGGTCACACAGGCCTCTGTGACCGGGCCCACACAGGCCACAAAGGCCCTGTCACACAGACCCCGATAACGAGAACGAAAAGACAACGTTAAAAGTGCACGCCCTGAATGAGCGTGGGCGTATTCTGCTTGGAGCAATTCAACCAATAGAATGCGTTCTCTTTGCGTTGTTATCGTTATCGTTTTCGTTATCGCTGCAGTGTGACTCGACCTTAGGTAAATTTTTTTGCGCCAAAGCAAAAGGTTATATCAGTAGAAGGAAGTCATTACAAAATGTGGCAGTGCTGTGAAACACACTATCAAGCATGTTTTCCACCTTCACATTTTAAGGCGAGACGTGAATCTTGAAACGAAATTGGCCCAATTTCATAGAGCTGCTAAGCACAACAATTTGCTTTTCATGAAATGTTTGCCTTGATCGAAAACAGGACTCCCAACCAAATTTCCATGCTATTATGGTTGCCACTCTCTACACACGGAACTATGGGATTTCACTGCACTTTTTTTTAAATACATCGAAAGCGAATTAGCAAAATACACAGCAGTGTCCATCAACATGCAGTGTTTTTTCGTGCAACAGTGCAGTACTGTATCGCTACCATCTTCAAGGCACTGGGCACATTGGTAATTAGTCAAAATAATTGTCAGCATAAAAACTTACTTGGTAACGAGCATAGGAGAGCTGTTGATGGTAAAAACATCGTGAGAAACGGCTCCCTCTGAAGTAACATAAGTTTTGAAAAAGAAGTATATTTTCACTAAAATATTTGAATTGATTTCGAGACCTCAGCTGAGTTCTCGAAATCAATCATCTGAAACCACACAACTTATAAAAAAAGCAAGGGGTGTTTTTTCGTCCATTATTCTCTCGCAAATTAAACGACCGATTGAGCTCAAATTTTGTTCATAGGTTTGTTATTTTATGCATATGTGGAGATATACCAAGTGAGAAGACTGGTTTTGGGCAGTTACCAAAGGTGCCCAGTGTCTTTAAATAACATTCAAGTCAGAAGTGATGGTTCAAGGGCAAAATGGTCAGACTTCATTTTGTGTAACTACGATGATTAAATCTGTATGAGGTTTGTAGACTTCATTCAATACAATATCTTTTTTAAACCCCTGAGATGTGAGCCATCACGGTATGAAGGTCTTTCTCTAAGAACTCTTACAGTTCTTGAAGACACTACATCACCACAAGCAGCCACTGTAGCACGACACACTACACCACAAGCAGCCACTGTAGCACGACACACTACACCACAAGCAGCCACTGTAGCACAGCACACTACACCAACAGCATCCACTGTAGCGCAAGACATTACCCAACAAGGCACCACGGCACTAGACACTACAGCACAAGCTACTACACCACAGTACACAACAGCACAAAATGCCATATCTGAAGAAGTTACAGCAAGGGCCACTGTAAAACAAGACTCCAAACCACAAGGAACCAAAGAGCAGGACATTGCATCACGCGTCACCACTGATTTCCAACAAGATGACAATGAAACTAACCTGGCAGCTATTGTTCTTGGATCTCTGTTTGCTCTTCTACTCATCTTGACGATCATCCGTACCGTGTTACTCGGCCTTCGAAGACGGGGAAGACTACGGACCGTCAGGAAACAGGCTGCGTAAGTTTTAGCTCCTATACAAATCAATTTCTCACCTTATCACAAAAATCCAAGTGCTTAAAATTAATACTTAATTAATACAGTTAATAGTGCCGTCGCTATTTTATTTTGGAGAGTTGCGCTTAAAAATAAAAATGAATGCTTAAAAAAAAAATGCTTCTTAAATTTAAAATAACTATACTCTTCCTTGAAATAAAACTAAGTGCTCTGAAAATGAAATATAAAATGCTATCTAACATTGGCACAACTAACTGATTTTGTAAATCAATAAAAGGACGGTGTTTATTGTTTTACTTTTAGGGAGACCAAGGGGATAGCTCAGTGTTCAAGTACTTTAATTTGCATATTATTGTTGTTATCACACATTGCCTCCTTTAAAAAAGCAACGTTTAGTAAGTACCGGTAGGCCTTTCATACAAAAAAACTTTATTTGAATGGTGCACTAATTTTTGGTTGTTAACTTTTTAAAAGTTTTAAAGTGTTTTTAACTGTTTTAAATATTTGTATTAAACAGAAAACCTGCTGAACTGTCAAGTGTCAAGAAGTTGGACACAAGTTCAAGTAAGTATAGTGTATGATTCATCAATGAGGAATAACAGCCTCTTTGAGGTTTTCAGAAAGTCGGTAGCGATATGCAACTACTCGAAGTGGAAACATTATGCATGAGTGTGTAGCACGATCAAAGTTTTCTTTGGGAGACTTAGGAACATTACCAGGTAAACTTTTGTCCATTTCATACGTTGGTCTGTACTGGGCACGCGCACATTACCGAGAACAATCGATTTTACCTGATAAGTTTGATCATGAAGCAATACATTAGTTCCAGGGTTTGATGCAACCAACCACCCCCAAATTTCCCCATATTGTGACATTGTTTGAAACGGTAACTGGAGTCAAACCTAGTCTGAACATCTGACGCCACACTCCAAGGCTCGTGAATTACGCCAGTTACCAGCATTAAGTGTTGGGATGTCCGCAGCCTCGCTACCATGGGCAACGCGCCGTTTCGACAGGCATGCTGGGAAAAAAATGGCACGGTGAGATCGATCACCCCTGGGAACGACGTTGGGGTGCCCGGATCAGATACCAACGAACCTTGACATTGTATTTTTTCCACATAAAGCAACAACATGAAGTGCATTTACATACAACTATTCTGCACACCGCATGCGGACGACCGAAAGTGCAGCAAACAAACGTCACCTCGGACCAATCGAAACACATGGGAAGCTTTAGTCTTGGTTTCATTTGATGCACTTATTTCATTGGATTAACGTGCGATGACGTAAGCTTCCCTAGTCTTGGTGCAAGACGTTTCTCGTTTCCTTTTCACGCACACCGCGGCCAATTCACCGACAGCACGCGCAACGACTCACCTGACTAAAGTCAGGTGAGTCGAGAGTCGGCGCGCGCGCTGTCGGTGAATTTGACCGCGGTTTGCGTGAAAGGGAAACGAGAAACGTCTTGCACCAAGACTAGGGAAGCTTACGTCATCGCACGTTAATCCAATGAAATAATTGCATCAAATGAAACCATTTGGCCCGTAGGACCAGTACCTGTATTTTCCCTTGTGAATAAAGATAGATACAAGTCTAAAGAAATCCTACATCATGCTGTTAAAACTACTTTTCATTATTTTTACGGATTATGTTTGGTCTAGGTATCAACAGACGACAGTTACCCGAAACACCGCCACCAGACGGCAATGTTGAATACGCATACATACCCTACCTACCAACAACGAATCAACGGCCAGAAAGTCAAGCTTACGCTTCCGTACACGAAGAACAGGGGAGCTCCCACTATGTCGAGAACGGGCAAGAAGATGAAGAAACCACCGACGGCATCAAAAACACCTACTTTGGTTGGATCCCAACTGTTGAAAAATTGACTGAGAATGAGACTTCTGAAACCGCTGAAAGCCAAGGCGTGTCCTCTGCGACAGGGGATGTTCGTCTGGAGGACGACGACACCTCTTTTCCGTCGACTCAACATAAGGTTGGAACCTTTGATGGATACGAGATTCCAATGGTTAAACAAACTGCACAAAACCATTGATCTTGACATTTGGACCCAATTTCCTAGAGCTGCAGCACAGAAAGGAGCTCAGCACAGAAAGTTTTGCTTACCAGAACAAGGTTATCAGCCAAACTATTATATCCCAGTACCATTGTTGTGCCTGGTACTCTGCTCATGTCTGCTGAGCATCAAATTGTTGAACAATATATTATGCCTAAAGACACTGGACACTATTGGTAATTGTCAAAGACAGTCTTCTCACGTTTTGTATCTCAACATGCATAAAATAACAAACCTGTGAAAATTTGAGCTCAATTGGGTATCGAAGTTGCGAAATAATAACGAAAGAAAAAAACCCTTGTCACACGAAGTTGTGTGCTTTCAGATGCTTGATTTCGAGACCTCAACATCTAATTCCGCGGTCTCTTTTTCGAGACCTCGAAATCTAATTCTAAAGTCTCGAAATCAAATTCGTGGAAAATGACTTCTTTCTCAAAAACTACGTCACCTCAGAGGGAGCCGTTTCTCACAATGTTTTATACTATCAACAGCTCCCCATTACGCGTAACCAAGTAAGTTTTTATGCTAATATTTATTTTGAGTAATTACCATCAGTGTCCACTGCCTTTAATTAAGCAGCTCTATGATATTGTACAAAGTTGAAGTGATCAGTTTCGGTTTCTTCACACGGAAATCATGTGGGACCAAAACGTCAAATGATGTAGCCGTATAAAAGCACTGAATGTACCAAGGAGAATTATTTCAATCGAAATCAAAAGAATGAAAAAGAAAAGAACGCTCGAGGAATGCAAACAAACTGTTTAAATATTAAAATTGTTTTGCCTTTCATTTTCTTGGACGGCCATTCTTCAAAAATTCAAATGCTTAAATGATACAAACTGACAAAAAGTTCGGATGGTGCAGTGTAAATACAAACAATTAAAAAAGTATAGTTATGGGCAAAGTAAAGATTGACAATTTATTGCACCCAGCAAAATAATTAACGGCATGCTATAACTAGCAACACCGACCATTTATATCGGAAATAAATGAATGTTAACCAAATATACTTATCGCAAAAATATTCAGATGAAATGGATAACTATTTATATATTCTGCACAAAATTTCACAAACGGGCAAAACCAAAATATTTATCACTAGTTTGATGATAAATAAACATAAACTTCCCAAACACTGGGTGAATTTTATTATTGACCTTATCACCAGTCATACCATGTGATTCTTCACCAAGTCTGATCACTAGGCTATGGGTACGGCAGGTCGCTGATGGGATTGTTTTGATGGTACAAGAATGAACTTGGCACACAGTCAGAGTGTGTCACGAGAAAGATATTTTGTTAGATTTGGTCATCACTTAGGATTTAAGGCATTGCATGGTGAGGTATCAATATGTATTTGGTTTGCGGTAACACCATGTGTGTATCTACTTGCCAGGTAGAGTTTGTTCTTAGAGAACTGTCTTTCTTTATTCTACTACCGCGGAGTAGATGTCTGGGGGTTCGGGAGACTTCTCAGTTCTCAGTTCATTGGTCATCATAGCAAATAAAAGACTGACAAGCAACTGCATTCATTAACAAAATTTTTAATTTGCTTACTTTTCTACGATAAAAAAGAAGAAGACAATCTGCAATAATTCTACATCTAAATATCTTTCTCCTCTGACTGTGTGTCAAAATTCCACTATCATAAAAAGCACAAGTCCCTTTTCCCTATCCTGCCCCATGATATGGCAATACCAGTGTTTCATTTGGTGCTCGAATGGGACATTGTGTAACCCCCCCCCCCCCCCCAATTGTGTCGTCACTGTGTGACGCGTACTATGTGATATACGTAGCCTAACCCCCTTATCATAGACTTGAAACCAAGTCTAAGAGATCGAGTTTTTTGTGTTATAGACCTTTGGTCTTTTGCAGCGTCACAGCTCGAGCTTTTGCCAACCCAGGTTGGAAAACTACGGAAAGCCATAAATGCAAATCAAAAACAGATCACTACCGTTTGTAACAATGTACAAACATATTCAAACATTGTGTTGATGTTGTTGACAACAAAACAACTAATTATGTGAGGTATTTTATTTAATTGAAAGTTTGCAGGAACATTTGATTTGGTTAAAACATATATTTGTACGACTGCGTGTTTTACTAACATTCGGCCGACCGTGCCAACCAAGGCGGTTTGTTTATCAACAAAAGAAAGGTCTATTGATATATATATATAGAACACGGAAACTGTTTGGGAAATACCCTTTCTGCAATATCCAATGGCATCGATAGTGCGCAAACAAATGTTTTACAAAAGGAGCTTTGTTCAGGTGTCTTAAGCGTAAAAATTCGCCTTTGTACATAATACACAATCCAAGCACGAAAACACTTCTGAGCGTAAAAGTCACATTTTGTATACATAACACACAATCCAAGCACGAAAAGACCAGTTTTTGTCACTTGGTGTATCTAAACATATGCACAAAATAACAAACCTGTAAAAACTTGAGCTCAATTGGTCGTCGAAGTTGCGAGAGAATAATGGAAGAAAAAACACCCTTGTCGCAAAATTATTGTGTGCTTTCAGATGCGAGACCTCAGTTGGGTCTCAAATATTTAAGTGAGAAATTACTTCTTTCTCAAAAACTACGTCACTTCAGAGGGAGCCGTCTAACACGATATTTTATACAATCAAAAGTTCTCCATTGCTCGTTCCAGTAGGTTTTTATGTTAACAATTATTTTGAGTAATTATCAATAGTGTCCATGCCTTTAAAGGTATAATTCGGGAGTAAATTTAATGAACCAAAACGCTGGATTTTTTAAAGACTAGTTCAGACACTGCTTACTCTATGGAAGCCGAGAAGTCAGTTTGGACAATCTAAATTTTCGTTTTTTGAGAGTTCACATTGGGGACATCAACTTATAGATTTTAAGTTTGAAACTGTTTTTTATGTAAACCATTAATTCCACGAAATGATGGTAAAATGACGGTGTATCGAGGTGACAGCGGGTACCAGCCACATCTCCGGCCACAGCATTCGCGAACGGACACCAACTCAGAGAAATCTGATAAATGATGCATACATGAATCGTCTCTCAGATTCAAAAGTTTCGGTGAAAAATTACCCAAACTTTGGAAGAGAATCCTTTTTAAAAGTAGTTTATAGTTAGTCTCATCAACAGGTGCAGGGCTTCTTACTATGTATTGGTTTTTTTGGTCATGTTGAGTATTTACCATGCCCCTTTATTTTTGGTGCAGATGTACACATGCTCAGCTACTGAGTAAATATAGGACACAACGGTGTAAGTAATGTTGCGGGGTCAAATGGGTAGTCATTTGTTGGGTAGGCCTACAGTTTGACACATTAAAGTTGGGTAAGAAATTTGACGCATTGTTGGGAAACCGTTTTACACAGAAATTGAGTAAATTACGACGTATTTTTTTCTAAGAGTGTTAATCAATTGATTGTATGGTGTGTTTATAAGTAATACGTATATTAGAGGATGAAAATAAACACCTTTTTCCATAGACCTTAATATGTATGTATTGTACTATCCATTTAACATTTCCCCTTTTTCAACTAGCCTGTTTTTACTACCAAACGAAAGATAAACATACCTGAGGATATTACCTGACGTAGCAATTTCTACTATTTGTTATACAACAAAACACCTAGCCATGCAAGACGCGGCTTTACCGAGTAATACTGAACACATGACTTTGGTAGCAATTATGAACATTGCAATAAAGCAGCCAACTTCCTGCTATAGGCTGTGTACTATACAGTATAACACGTAGACTTGGTTCTGCCGTTGCACCAGAATGATGATTAGCTACTAAATACACAATTTACTGTACAATAAAAAGTAATTTTCAGTGTATAGTTTTAACGATTTACAAACCAAGTCATCACGAGGGAATATGACCATGGCGTGGACGGCACAGACGGGACTCGGACCGAGGACTGTCATACTAAGTTTGAAAGTGTTCATCGTGCTGATTTTTTACGCTCATGAACGTAATGGCATTTGTACAGCACAGCGGATCGGCCTTCCAAAACCCTTGATGGATAACATTCAACAGATGAGGAACTATTTTTGTACAGCAGGGTAAGAATGTAGGTTATAGGCCTATAGTTTGGATGTTTACTTACATGTTTGCTATATCTTTAGTACCAATTATAGTTATGATATAGTAAGTACAAAATAACACAATGAGCACGAGACTTGGAAAATAATTTATTTTGGTGTTGGAATTAAAAGCTCATGAGTTATTACCCATTTAAGTTCGGAATCACACGAAAACTCGTTGGGTGTTATAGCATAACAGCGAGCGAGACTTTCAAAGCCCAATGGAGCCATATAAAAGCACTGAATGTACCAAGGAGAAATTTTTCTAATCGAAATAAAAAGAATGAAAAAAAAGAAGAACATTCGAGGGATGCAAACAAACTATTTCAATATTACAAGTGTTTTGCCTTTCATTTTCTTGGACGGCCATTCCTCAAAAAAATCAGATGCTTAAATGATACAAACACACAAGATTCAAGAAGTTCGGATGGTGAAGTATAAATACAAATAATTAAATGGTAAAGTTATGGGCACAGTAAAGATTGGCAAATCGTTGCACACAGCAAAATAATTACTGGCAACACCAAACATTTACTTCGGAAATAATTGAGTATTAACCAGATATAATTATTTATCGCAAAAATGTTCAGATGAAACGGATAACTTTTTATATATTCTGCACAACAATTTCACAAACGGGCAAAGCCAAAATATTTATCGCTAGTTTGCATTTTTTTAAGAACAAGATGAGTATATAATCATAAATTTCTCAAACACTGGGTGAATATTATTACTTACCTTATCACTAGTCAGACCATGTGATTCTCCACCAAGTCTGATCACTATGTGCGGCAGGACGCCGATGTGACTGTTTTTATGACACAATAAGAAATATGGTCATCACATATAGGATTTGAGGCATTGCATGGTGCGGTATCAATATATATTTGGTTTGCGGTAACACCATGTCTGTACCTACTCGCCAAGTAGAGTTTGTTCTTAGATAACTGTCTTTCTTTATTCTACTACCGCTGAGTAGTTTGTTCGGGGTTCGGGAGACTTCTCAGTTCTCAGTTCATTGGTCATCATAGCAAATAAAAGATTGACAAGCAACTGCATTCATTAACAAAATTTGAAATTTGCTTACTTTTCTACGATTAAAAAAGAAAGAAGACAATCTGCAATAATTCTACATTTAAATATCTTTCTCCTCTGACTGTGTGTCAAAATTCCACGATCATTAAAAGCACAAGTCCTTAACACTATTTCCCCTATCCTGCCCCATGATAAGGCAATACCAGTGTTTCATTTGGTGCGCGAATGGGACATGATGTAACCCCCCCCCCCATTGTGTCGTCACTGTGTGACGGGTACTATTTGCTATACGTAGCCTAACCCCCATATCATAGACTTGAAACCAAGTCTAAGGGATCGAGTTTTTTGTTGGTCTTTTGCAGCGTCACAGCCCGAGTTTTTGCCAACCCAAGTTGGAAAACTATGGAAAGCCATAAATGCAAATCAAAAACAGATCACTCTGTCTGTAACAATGTACAAACATATTCAAACATTGTGTTGATTTTATTGACAACAAAACAACTAATTAAGGGAGTTGTTTTATTTAATTGAAAGTTTGCAGGATCATTTGATTTTGTTAAAATATCTGTTTTTACGATTGAGTGTTTTACAAACATTCGGCCGACCATGCCAACCGAGACGGTTTGTTTATCAACAAAAGAAAGGTCTATGGAACACAAAAACTGTTTGGGGAAATACCCTTTCTGCAATATCCAATGGCATCGATAGTGCGCATACAATGGATTGTACAAAAGGAGCTCTGTTCAGGCATGTCTGAGCATAATTGAGCATAATTGTACATAATACACAATCAAGGCGAAGCACAAAAACACCTAGGCCCAAATTTTGCTTGAAGGCACTGGAGACCTTTGGTAATTGTCAAAGACCAGTCTTCTCACTTAGTGAATCCCAACACATGCACAAAATAACAAACTTGTGAAAATTTGAGCTCAATTGGTCGTCGAAGTTGCAAGAGAATAATGGAAGAAAAAACACCGTTGTCGCTTATAAGTATGCTGGTTTCAGCTGCTTGAATTCGGGACCTCAGCTGATTCACACACGAATCGTTTCTCAGATTCAAAAGTTTGGGGTGAAAAATTAACCAATATTTCGAAGAGAATCCTTTTTGAAAAGTAGTTTGTAAATTGTCTTATCAACAGCTGCAGTGCTTCTTACCATGTAAGTTTCTTTGGTCATTAAATTGTTGATTATTTACCATCAAGGACCTTTACGTTTACCATCTGGTTTTAACATTTTGATTATAATGGTGTGGAATACACAGAGGATGAAAATAAACCATTTTATGTACATGTATTGTACAACTCCTTTAACATTTCCCCTTTTCCATGCAACTAGCCTGTTTTTACTACCAAACGAAAGAAAAACATACCTGAGGATATTACCTGACGTAGCAATTTCTACTATTTGTTATACAACAAAACACCTAGCCATGCAAGACGCGGCTTTACCGAGTAATATTGAACACATGACTTTGGTAGCAATTATGAACATTGCAATAAAGCAGCCAACTTCCTGCTATAGGCTTTGTGCTATACATCATAATACGTAGACTTGGTTCTGCCGTTGCACCAGAATGCTGATTAGCTACTAAATGAACAACAAAAAGTGATTTTCAGTGTTTGGTTTTTAACGATTTACAAACCAAGTCATTACGAGGGGTTATGACCATGGCGTGGACGGCACAGACGGGACTCGGACCGAGGACAGTCGTACTCAGTTTGAAAGTTTTCATCGTATTGATGTTTTATACTCATGAACGACTTGGTATTTGTACAGCACAGCAGCTTCCAATGCCATTGCAGCCCTTTCTCAACAGTTTGACGGAGCATTTTTGTAGCGAAGGGTAAGACTGCATGTAGTATAGCAAATGAATGCGATGAATAAGGTGGAATTTCTCACCATGACATCGATTCATTTAGGGGAAGAGTCTTTTGGACTTTATAGAAGGGGGTGGATGCATGTGACAGTTTCTGTAGGTTTTTCTATTCGAAAAAGGAAACAATGTTGTATTTTAATGATTTTGGTAGTACAAAAACCAAAATGATTCAGCAGACATCATGATGAATACTGAGGTTCTCATAATCAGAAACGTATTGGTGCCATCACCATGCAGATTCACATTCATTAAAGAGTTGTCCACGTGACCGGTGGCTTAAAAAAATACAGATATTATGTCAAGTTCAATTAATGATGTATGCCGACTCATCTTCCAATTGATAGAGTCCTCTTGTGTGTGAAAGACAAACTACAAGTCTCTAACCTTACGTTAAAATTGTGTAAACTGTCATAGCCTTCCTCTGGGGCAATATTTTCTCAGCGTCCAAACGCCCCAATGACATCATTATGAGAAAAATGCATGGGTATGTATATTTGTTTGCAACCTATAAGGTTTATATCGTTATAATGTTGCAGTTTGAAAGAAGAAGCAACCCACGCAAATTTTGTCTCATCAAAGAAGAGGAGACACGACCGGCCTTTACGGGATTCGAACACAAGTTTGCATAAAAGAACTTGGAAATGGAGCATATACGAGTTATATACGAAAAATATATATATTTTTTGATTAGCAAGTGAAGCGAAAAACATCATTGACAGAGCAACGTTTGACAATGAAATCACAATACGTACGTAATCATATTGAAGCAGTCAATATTTATTGTTCATGATTTTTTTTTAAATAAGAGAACAACAAAGCCATAACGAGGTAATCAACGTCAGTTATAATCACTAGTTTCATCAAACGTTTAAACTAAAGTGATATTATCTCGACTAATCATACTGGATAGTTCATGAACTTTTGTCCAGACAATTATAGGTCTATCTTTTGGACAGTTTTTCAGCGAAGTCATCGTAAACTCAATCGGACCCGATTGAGCCAAATTTCATGGCTCTGCTTTACCGTGCGCATACAATCGGCGCTTGCGGAAGCAGGGAATTCCGCGCTTACGTCAATCTTCACGGGTTACCCGGGAATGTTTGCGTACTCCACGTTCTTTAATGTATATGTTGGGCGCGATCGGTCAATCTGCGCGATCAACCGATCGCGTTGCGCTATTGAACGATCAAATTAAGATCAATTGGTCGCGCAGCAATCGGTCGATCGCGCAGCAATCGTTCGATCGCGCAACAATCGGTCGATCGCGCAATGACATCTTTGCGCGATTGACCGATTGCGCTACGAGTATTTTTTCCCGTTATCAGCGGATCGCGCAGAAAAGGCCTTGCGCGATCTACCGATCGTGCAGGAAAGGATTTGCGCGATCGACCGATAGTGCAGGAAAAGTTTTGCGCGATCAACCGATCGTGCAGGAAAGGTTGCGCGATCTACCGATCGTGCAGGAATGGGTTTGCGCGATCGACCGATCGTGCAAGAATGGTTTCGCGCGTTCGACCGATCGTGCAGGTAAACTATTCCTTGGGGCGATTTCTCAAAGCAATAAAATTCATAGCAGGACAAATTTTCAGTATCACCATAGTGATTTATATAGTTACGTCACACTACGATTGATTTGCAGTTACAATCAATGTTACATCTTTGTGAATTCGGCCCCTGAACATCAGCCGATCGCGCCAAACCATTCCTGCACAATCGGCCGATCACTCATAACCATTCCTGCACAATCGGCCGATCACGCAAAATCATTCCTGCACACTCGGCCGATCGCGCCAAACCATTCCTGCACAATCGGCCGATCACTCATAACCATTCCTGCACAATCGGCCGATCACGCAAAATCATTCCTGCACACTCGGCCGATCGCGCAAAACCATTCCTGCACAATCGGCCGATCACTCATAACCATTCCTGCACAATCGGCCGATCGCGCAAAATCATTCCTGCACAATCGGCCGATCGCGCCGAGCCATTCCCGCACGATCGGTTGATCGCGCATGTTCGTTTCCGAATGTTGCGCGATCGACCGATTGTTGCGCGATCGACCGATTGCTGCGCGATCGACCGATTGATGCGCGACCAATAGATATTTCAATAGCGCAGCGCGATCGTTCAATAGCGCAGCGCGATCGGTTGATCGCGCAGATTGACCGATCGCGCCCAACATATATATATAGTAGGCATTCTTCTCTCTCACAGCTAACGCAGAATTTCGGTGAGTGTATAGTGAGCGTAGAATGGTGACCGTAAGCGCATAATTCGGCGGTAAGCAGAGTCATGAAATTGGGCGCTGGTGTGGTTATTGTATCAGAATCATACACAATATTCAAATTATGTCCATTTAGAAATCAACCGTGCGACAGGTCCAACGGCAATTGTGGAAACCAACTAAACACGTTGTGTGAGCAGATTTGCAGAAACCAATGCCCATATAATTGCTGGAACAACACAGCACGAGGTAGGTTTACGTGTTACACAAAACCATACAAAGTTTATAGAGAGTCGAAGTTTATAGAGACTCGTGCTGAAATGTGAATTGTTACACCTCGGTTACAAATTGTGAAGTTTCATTGGTCGAGAACCAACCACGTGATGTGATACAAAAAGCATGTTGCATGGCTGCACAGCCAGAGGGTAACATGAGTTTTGTTTAAAACTGGTATACATTACCTTGATCGTTTCCATCGTTGGCCGATTTCCAGCACTGTATACAAAACACACCCGCGTTCGAGGGAACAATGAAGACTTGTTTCTTATTTTAACAACTGTCCGTCTGCTATGCATACTCCATCGTATTTGAAAATGACAAGAAAACTTGGAGAAGAAGAATTACAATAATAGTGTTACAAAGGTATAACAAAACAACTGTTGCAAGCTGTGACGGGGTCCATGGGTTTCTGTACACCCTCGGGGACAAATGGCACTCTCGGCGTCGTCTCGGGTGCCCCCCCCCCCCCCCCCCCTGTGGAAGGGTACAAACATCAAGGACACTCCTCGCATCGTGCAACAATTAATGTGCATTGTTATATGTCGGTAACAAATTGTGAAGATCTTGAACAATCCCACTAACTTTAACAAATAGGTGCAAATATATTTGGTGTCTTCTCGGGGCCCACCATATTTTATTACCAGAATAACGTTCGTCTAAAACAGTACATTGAAATATAACATATCTGCACAAGAAGTTCATGTTAACCTCCAATTCAAAAAAATGTGCCAACATACTTTAGCTTAGTGTTTTTTATTTTCAATTTACTAATTGATTATGTCTGTTATTCATTGTAGATACCACTATCCCTCCCCATTGCAGGGGAAGTCAGATTCAGTATTGTGTTTACATGGACGCAGTCGCTTGTTACGAGGACGACGACCGAGCAGTGTGCGTGCACCGTTCTGGTCCAGGGTCGACGTCGACATTCTGCGTCTGCAGAAGTGACCAAGACATGACGTATACAAGGTAATACCTTTGCTCTCAGCATCGACCTCATTTCTAGATTGGATGGTGCTTGTGGGCCAGGTTAAACTACGTTGGCAGCGTTGGATGGGTGACTGAACGGTACTTCCGTGTTGCTTTTATTGAGTGGTTTGAATTGACACTGAAAGGGCAGGGCAGCATAGCGTAGAAAGGGCACCGTTTGATTTTGTTGTAGTACTCGTATGGTACTTGTTCCCGAGTATTACTCAGGTACCATTTTATTGTACTTGGATGTCCAATTACTCATACTCGGAATCAATAATCGACACTTGACTAACAAATAAACCTTAATAGGCCTATACTCGAAATCATGTACTCGTCACTCAACTGAAAATGTACTCGATGGACTCATTTTTTAATACTCGTGGTCAATACAGGAAGTAGACGAATGAAAAACTTAGAAACAAATTTTGAAGTGTCTATGAAATATTTAGGTCTATGTTTAAAGATGGGCCAAATTATCACAACAAGCACACATCGACATGTGAACTACAGTCAAGAGCAATGGCATATTTCAACAACACAATGTTTGTTTTTGTATACCATAAAGTTGTAAGCCACCCTCAGACAACAGTGGAAACAACACAGCAGCTGTTGTTCTTGGGTCTCTGTTTGCTCTTCTACTCTTCTTGGTGATCATCGGTGCCGTGATATTCTACCTTCGAAGACAGGGAAGACTACCGTCCTTCGTGAAGCAAACGTCGTAAGTTTCTTTCAAATTATCTTCCACCAGAAAAGCAACGACTAAATTGGAGTTACGTAGGGCAGGAACAACCCATTTTATAATGACCAGGATTAACAAATGTGATCCAAACCACTGTGACTCGAAAGCCTTTTATCTAATAAAGCCAATTATTAAATGGGAAACATACAGTTCCTAAAATAAATTAATTACACCAAATAATAATTTAATAGAATTGGAATAAAAACAAGTAAACAAATCGTAAACACTGTGTCTATGCAATTTGGCTGACTTGTAGTTCTGAAGACCTGCTGCGTTGAACCACTGAGGGCGCTCTACTGATTTGTTTTAAACAAAAGTGTAACGACTTGACCCACTGCTGACTTGTTGTACTTATAATTTGTTTGCTTTAAAAGGAACCCTGCTGGGCTGCCAAGTGTTCCATTGGAAGCAAGGGGTAAGTACCATTTATCTAACTCACACAAACCTCAACCTTTTACGGACCGGGTTTGTGGGGTCCTAGCCCTGCTGTTGTTGTTCTATTATTAAATTGTTTGAAGAAATTCTCTGTGGGATACCTCACGGACAAAGAAGCCTTGTGGGGTAGTTTGATAAATATAATAAAAAAGGTCATTGTGTCTGTATATTTATAATAGATGCCAGCAGGTCAAAGTTGCCAGATCCACCGGTACCCGGCGGTAGCATGGAGTATTCGTACGCATATGACCACCGACCAGCGAAGCCTGGTGCAAAGGAAGATCCAGATCAAGATGACCACACCTACTACTCTGTAGGCGAGGGTGGGTACAGAGAGGGGAACCGCCGCTATGTCTTAGACGGGCAGAGGAAGATACCAGCTACCAAGAAACCTGACACATCTACGGATGATGCCAAAGATCATCCGTGCTTTGTGCTCAACAGGAACGATGATAGTGATGAATCGGGAAGTGAAAGAGGAGAGAGACACGAGAATGGGGACGAGGTGACTGACTCGTCAACAGGGGTCAAACCTAGAGAAGGCACCGATGACTACACTTCATTGGTACCTACTGGAGATCCAAAGTCACGAAGTAAACAACCTGGGAAAGAAGATTACGTGTCACCTACTTTGGCCAATGAAAGCGATGTGAGATCACCCCCTGTCGAGTCACCGACCGATGTAGACGACGATAGCTACTTTCCACTGATCCAAGCTGCAGCCCCAAAGTCCACCGTGAAGCAATCTGGATACGAAGATGCAAAGATACCCACTTCAACCTCGCCGTCAGAAGTACAACCCAGTAACTGTGACGATGACACCTACACCCCATTGGCCCTTACCGTGGAGCCCAAATCTCAAAATGAACACTCTGGATACGAAGCTGCAACAATTCTGAAACCCGGTTCGGCAGCCATTACTGACGACATGTCCCCCTACGACCACTTGCACAGACAGGAAGAGAACGAATCAAGAGAGGGCGCACTTTCAACCGTGGATGTCGACGACTACCAACATCTGGTCAATAACTAACAAACAGTCCATTGACAGCAGCAGTTAACTTATTTTGGTGTAATATAAACAAGTTTAGCGAAACCGAATCATTTCATATAATGTAGTTTAGTATTGTAGACAAACAAGATTATTACTTTGGTATGATATTGGATATTGGACATTCCCGATTGTACAGCAAATATTGGATATTTCATATATTAAGTTCAGTTCGGAAGACAATAACAAGAATGTAACTTTGTTTTGACAGTAAAGTAGTTGATGATGGATAATGGACATTCCCGATTGTATACAGCAAATATTGTATATTTCATGTAGTTCAGTTCTGAAGACAATAACAAGAATAATACTTTGGTGTGACAGTAAAGTATAGTTGCTGATGGATGTTGGAAATTGACGATTGTACAGCGAATATGAATGTTGCCTTTTTCGATATTAGATATTGGACGTTCCAATAGGTTTGTCTCATATCGATTTACAGGGTAGATAAACCTGTTGGAACGTCAAACATCCAATATCGAAAAAGCAACATTGATATTCGCTGCACAAACATAATGTGGGTGAATGTCAAATATCCAATATCAAACTAACTTTACTGTCTTGACATTACAGTAAAGTTAATTTGATATCGGATATTGGACACTCATGATTGCACAGAAAGTATCAATGTTGCTTTTTCGATATTTGGTACTGGGACATAGATAATATTTAAAAAAAGTATAACAAGATTGTATATAAATTAGAGAAAACAAACCTGGTATATGCAAGGTAAAAAGGCATTGGAGGTTAAAGTCACCTGGAAATAGATTTTCTTTTCTTTCAAACATAAGAGTATATGCTTACGAACAATAAAACAAATTTTTTAGTAATTGTTTGTCACGATTTATATGTTTAAAAAATATATAAAGTTGTTTGGGGGGCTGACTCCGCCTACCCCTTTTGTGACGTCAATCGAGGCAGACTTTGCCTGCAATGCGTATAGTAACACACGTGCAAAGTACATGTACGTCCAAGTCGTGGGTTGGTACATTTCAAAAAGTGTTTTTCTGCATTCAGCAGCAATACACCTGGTCGGCATTGCAGGAAAAAAACATTTTTTTTTTTTGAAACGTACAAACTCACGACTTGGTCCGTACATGTACTTTGCAATTGTGTTTACTCTACGCATTACAGGCAAATTCTGCCTCGATTGACGTCACGAACAGCGCCCTCTCGGGTCGGGGTCTACTCTTAAATTTGTAAGTAACATAAGAACTGATTTTTTAAAACCTTAGTTAACTGTTTATTCACATTTCACTCATCAAAACACATATATTAGTGACAAAAGCTTTATTTTGAAAAAATACCACTTCCAGGTGACTTTAAAGCTAAAAATCCGTAGAATTAGTTCTATGTGTAACGTTTTTTTTTTGTAAAACTAGACTCATTCGGTGGTGGGGGGGGGGGGGGAGGGGGGGGGGGGGGGGACTCCCTCTGTTTTCAAGAAAGATTTTCTCGAAATCAAGCATCTGAAAGCACAGAACTATGTTATTTTGTGCATATCTTGGGATACACCAAGTGAGAAGACTGGTCTTTTACAATCACCAAAGGTGTCCAGTGCCTTTAACGCAAGGAAGTGGAATTCAGCCCTTTTAGAAATCACGGTTTTTTATTCGGCTCTGGCCTAGGCTACGTACATTTTTAATCCAACTGTCGAAGCCTGTAAGCCAACGCCATAGTTTCGATTAGGCTTTGTATATGTAACCTGTTGCATTGTTCTAATTTGCGACCTAAAGCGCTGCTGCCTTCGGCCTCGTTGGATATGGGAGTACCGGACGCAGAAGCGCTATATTTTTCCGTATTCCACTCGCGCTTGTGTGAAAACTTATATTATTAGTAACTTTCACTTTTTGACCACGTACATGCCTAGCTGGTTATGATAAACACAGTCCGTTTATACTGAAAACAATTACTTCACGTAAAGAGTTTTGTTTTATCAGTTCTCGATCTTACTTCCTTCTTTTGGTTGTAAGCATTTTTCTTTCATCAAGAATAAGTTAACTAAAAAGGTTAACCCGTGTAAAGCTATACGTTGGTCATAATTTATGTATAATAAAACTACCAATAATATAAATGTTTCAGATGGTTATAAGATTCTGAATTTGACGGACTTATCTACAAATGAAGTAAGGCTACTGAAATAAAAAGAGAAACATTTCCAGGACACGTTGTTGAAGTTTTGCGGTGTTGCAAATTACATTTGGATCAATTTGCTGGTCCAAATTTTTGCTTTCGTTTTGAATGTATTTTTTTGAGTCAGCATAATTTTAGACTTGCTTTGAGGCTGCTAGCAATTGTGTTTGCCAAAACAAAGAGCAAATAGCCTTTAAATGAAAACTGTACCTTTGGTTTTGGGAATCGTTGGGTGTTTTAAAGGCAGTGGACACTGTTGTAATTACTCAAAATAATTATTTGCATAAAACCTTACTTGGTAACGAGTAATGGAGAGCTGATGTTGAGAGTATAAAACATTATGAGAAACGGATCCCTCTGAAGTAACGCAGTTTTCGAGAAATAAGTGTTTTTCCACAATTTTGATTTCGAGATCCATCCAGAATTAGAATTTCAGGGGTCGAAATCAAGCACCACCTTCGTGCGATAAGGGTGTTTTTCCCCCTTCATTATCTTCAACTTCGACGACCAATTGAGATCAAATTTTCACGGGTGTGTTATTTTGTGCATAGGTCTATATGGAGATACACCAAGTGAGAAGACTGGTCTTTGACAATTACCAATGGTGTCCAGTGTCTTTAAAAATGTTTACCAATCGAATACATCCCCTTTAAAATTTGTATTGAAACAAATCCATCAATATGACGAATATAGGGATATTTGTTGATCTTGATATGAAAAGTGATACTGTGTTAACGTATTAAATATGGAAAGCGAAAATTGGCTCCGGTATCCCCTTTCTATAATATCCATAGTGTTCTTTCATTGTTACTGGGAGCGACATCATAACAAAAGTTTATATTCTATTTTTTTTTATAACGAATCATCTTACTGTACAAAAAGTAATGCTACAGCTTTAACAGTTTCAAAGGTTTTGAAAACCATGACATAATGGTGGGGAGTTCCACCATGGTATTGACGGCACAAGCTGGACTCGGACCGAGGACATTCGCACTAAGTTTGAAAGTGTTAATCGTATTGATGTTTTTTGCTCATGAACGACTTGGCTCATGTACAGCATATCGTGTTGCACTTCCAGAGGCATTGAAACTGAATCGTGATCAAATGATTGAGCACTTCTGCACAGCAGGGTAAGGAATGTATTATTATCAAGTAGGCATTTTCTGTTAATAACATATTAAGTATTGACATAAGGGGAAAGGCATTTTATTTGTTTTCACCCTTGCATTAATGTGACTGTATAAAGCACCTGTATACTCAGTGCTTTTCCGACTTTTTTTTTGAAAAAATGCCCGCCATCCGAAATTGGTTGTGACTTGGACACATAATTACACAACAAACTGAGTTGTTTCTTTTTAAAATTCAAAGCTGCGCAAGTGAGCCCGAGTTACATTGTTGGTCCATTCAACGGTCGCCAAATCCGCTGTGTACGCAGATCTGTTCATCTGAGATCTGTCACGATAATTGCTGGATCGTCCCAGGTATGTTTACAATTTCAGGGTAAACATAATTTCATTTCATTTTATTTATTAATTTTACAGGTAAAAATGCAAAGTACGTACGGAAAATGAGAACGATGAAGAAAACACATATGAGAGAGAGAGAGAGAGCAAGCGTACAGTAGCACGCCGCAATTTAAGAACAGACAATATAAATACACATGTAGACATTAGATGGACATTAATAAAACTATTAGAACTATTCGTTTAAAAGCTCAAATGGGCATTAAAAAAAAGAATTTATTTGGTAAAAGAGAGATTCGGATAAAACTCAAAATAATTATTGGCTTAAAACTTTACTTTGTAACGAGTAATGGGGAGAGGTTGGTGGTATAAAACATTGTAAGAAACAGCTCCCTCTGAAGTGGCCTAGTTTTGGAAAAAGGAGTAATTTTTCACGAATTTGATTTCGAGACCTCAAGTTTAGAACTTGAGGTCTTTAAATCAACCATCTAAACGCACACAACTTCGTGTGACAAGGGTGTTTTTTCTTTTATAGTTATCTTGCAACTCCGACGACCGATCGAGCTCAAACTTTCACAGGTTTGTTATTTTATGCATATGATGAGATACACCAAGTGAGAAGACTGATCTTTGACAATTACCAATAGTGTACACTGTCTTTAAAATAATATTGACTTGCCGGGGGAGGTGCAGTGCTGTAGTTTTGAGAAATGAGTACTAAAACAAGTAAAAAAAAACACACACATTTACGGCGTGGGGTTTCGGGCCCGCTTTAGGGCCCCGGGATTTTTTTTAGCCCGTAGATGCTCTCTGGTGCAATCTAGTGAATCTCAGGGGTGATGTTTCCCCCTCTCAGATGTTGGAATTTAATGCATATTTCAAGCTATGATGCACCTATTTTTGCTATCATGGTTGTTGTACCTAAAAGCAACTCAATTATAGCTTCGTTACATCCATACTGTTTCTGCATTCTAATGCTCAGACGGTGTTTCATCCCTATCATCACCAGACCTAAGACACAAGTTTTATGTGGCAAATCTGTCAGAATGGAACAGAACATCTGTAAAATGTGAGCAGCAGTAGAACCGTTTGGGTTGACAGCATCTTCAAGTGCGGACCTATGAACCAAGTTTTAGGGAGAAAATCTGTCGAAGAGTGAGCTCACGAGTGCGAAACCTTTACGGCATGGGTCCGGGCCCGCTTAAGGGCCCGGGAAAACTTTGCATTCTAGATGCTCTGTGGTGCAATCTTAGGCCAATAAGAGCCATACAGAACGGAACAGAACATCTGTAAAATGTGAGCAGCAGTAGAACCTTTTGGGTTGACAGCATCTTCAAGTGCGGATCTATGAACCAAGTATTAGGGGGAAAATCTGTCGAAGAGTGAGCTCACGAGTGCGAAACCTTTACGGCATGGGTCCGGGCCCGATCAAGGGCCCGGGAAAACAGATGCTCTGTGGTGCAATCTTAGGCCAATAAGAGGCATACAGAACGGAACAGAACATCTGTAAAAATAAATGTGAGCAGCAGTAGAACCTTTTGGGTTGACAGCATCTTCAAGTGCGGATCTATGAACCAAGTTTTAGGGGGAAATACTGTCAAAGAGTGAGCACGTGAGTGTGAGACCTTTGCGGCATGGGTCCGGGCTCGCTCAAGGGCCCGGGAAAATTTTGTTACTTTAGATGCTCTGTGGTGCAATCTTTAGGCCATTTAGCGGCCAAATGGCAAACGAAAGAGAACAATGAGCTGTGTGAATATTGTGTTCCAGTGCTCCACAGTTCCACAGTGCAAACACGATTTTCATGTTAAAGGTGGTCAAACGACACGGGGAACAATTGATACTGTGTCCCCCACCCTTCGAAAATGGGGTTGGGTGAGTTGGGTACACGTCCCTTCCACTCTTTAAAGGGGGAGGTGCAAATCTGTCAACGATGGAGCATGCGTGTGAGAAGCCTTTACGGCTCGGGGTGCGGACCCGATTAAGGGCCGGGAAAGTTTTGCATTTTAGATGCTCTGTGATGCCATCTATGGCCAATTTTGAGGGGGGATATTGTGTCATCCTTTGCCCACAGGATTAATGCCCATATAAGGGACACAGGGTTTCGTCGTATACAGTGCAAAACTTGGGATTCATGATCAAGGTGGTCAAAAAGGTAACTGTAATGTAAATCTGTGGACATTGTGTAAAAAGTACCCAAACCCTAAACGTTAAATGCTTTTCTGAACTCCTGTTAGGTTCAATTCCCCGCTGCTTTACATTCAGAGATCGGATCTGTAGCTACAGCAATGCTGATGTTTGCCAGGCAAGGTATGGGGATGAAACAAGTACGTGTGTGTACGCCTCATCATCACCAGCATTCTGCATCTGCCAGTTCATGCCAGATACACCGTATATCAGGTAAACTTCCAAGGCTTAAAACCATTGGACACTTTCGGTAACCAGTATATTGTTCAAAGGCTCACATTTCGTGTATCACAACCTATATATAAAATAACAAACCTGTGAAAAATTAGGCTCAATCGGTTATCGGAGTTGGGAGAAAGTAACGGGAAAACCCACCCTTGTTTCCGCACGTTTCGCCACGTCATGACATGTGTTTAAAATAAATCCATTATTCTTGATATCGATATCGAGAATTTATAATTGTTTTAATGTTTTCTAAAAAAGTAAAACATTTCATGGAATAACATTTCAAGAGAAGTCTTTCACCATTATACGGAGCCCGAGAGGGGACAGTGGAAGAAAAAAATATGCAGGGGCTAATTCTTTCGCACGGTTTAGTAATCCGTTCGAACGAATTAATAATCCGTTCAAACGGTTTAGTAATCCGTTCGAACGAATTAATAATTCGTTCGCACGGTTTAGTATACCGTTCGAACGAAATAGTAATCCGTTCGCACGGATTACTAATCCGTTCAAACGAATGGGCAACTATCCGTTCGAACGAATTAGTAATCCGTTCTCACGGTTTAGTAATCCGTTCGAACGAAATAGTAAACCGTTCGCACGGATTTATAATCCGTTCAAACGAATTAGCAATCCGTTCGAACGAATTAGTAATCCGTTTGCACGGTTTAGCCAAGGCATGAATTGGCACTGCACGCATGCGTAAGCGATCCCCTCACAACAACACTTTGCTTCAAGATGGTGGAGGGCCGCGACACAAGTTCTGACTCTGATGATGACCGTGTTGGTCAAGATTGAAAAACTTACCAACACGGTCATCATCAGATACGTCAGGTTTACTTTTCCGTCGACTCAACATAAGGCTGGAACCTTTGATGGATACGAAATTCCAATGGTTAAACAAACTGCACAAAACCATTGATCTTGACATTTGGACCCAATTTCCTAGAGCTGCAGCACAGAAAGGAGCTCAGCACAGAAAGTTTTGCTCACCAGAACAAGGTTATCAGCCAAACTATTATATCCCAGTACCATTGTTGTGCCTGGTACTCTGCTCATGTCTGCTGAGCATCAAATTGTTGAACAATATATTATGCCAAAAGACACTGGACAAGCAACTGCATTCATTAATAAAATTTGAAATTTGCTTACTTTTCTACGATAAAAAAAAGAAGACAATCTGCAATAATTCTACATCTAAATATCTTTCTCCTCCGACTGTGTGTCAAAATTCCACGATCATAAAATGCACAAGTCCTTAACACTAGTTCACATATGTCCCATGACATGGCAATACCAGTGTTTCATTTGGTGCTCGAATGGGACATTGTGTAACCCCCCCCCCCCCCAACTGTGTCGTCACTGTGTGACGGGTACTATGTGCTATACGTAGCCTAACCCCCTTATCATAGACTTGAAACCAAGTCTAAGTGATCGAGTTTTTTTGTGTGTATAGACCTTCGTCACAGCCCGAGTTTTTGCCAACCCAGGTTGGAAAACTATGGAAAGCCATGTGTGCAAATCAAAAACAGATCACTACCGTTTGTAACTATGTACAAACATATTCAAACATTGTGTTGATTTTGTTGACAAAAAAAACCAACCAGTTATGGGAGGTATTTTATTTAATTGAAAGTTTGCAAAAAAAGTTGAATTTGTTCATAACATCTGTTAGCACAACTGAATGTTTTGGTAACATTCGGCCGTCCATACCAACCAGCGCGGTCGTTTATCAACAATGGAAACGAATAGAACACGGAAACTGTTTGGGGAAATACCCTTTCTTCAATATCCAATGGCATCGACTGTGCGCATACAAATGTTTTACAAAAGGAGCTTTGTTCAGGTGTCTTAAGCGTAAAAATTCGTCTTTTGTATAAAACACAATCCAAGCACGAAAACACTTTTTGTTTAATAGCACTGGACACCTTTGGTAATCTAAACATAATATGCACAAAATAACAAACTTGTGAAAATTTGAGCTCAATTGGTCGTCGAAGTTGCGAGAGAATAATGGAAGAAGAAAAAAAAACCGCCCTCATTGCACAATATGTGTGCTTTCAGATGCTTGACAGAGGTCTCGAATTCAATTCAAATATTTTAGTGAGAAATTAATTCTTTCTCAAAAACTACGTTACTTCAGAGAGAGCTGTTTCTCACAATGTTTTATACTATCAACAACTCTACATTGCTCGTTCCAGTAGGTTTTTATGCTAACAATAGTGTCCAGGGCCTCTAAAGGTATTATTCAGGAGTACTTTTTTGCGAACCAAAACGCCGATTTTTTAAGACTAATTTAGACACTATTACTCTATGAGGAATCCGATCTTAGTTTGGACAATCCAAGTTTTGCTTTCGTGAATTGAGATATTTCTTGCTGTGGCAAAATGAGAGTTCACAATGAAGACATCTAATTACGGATTTTAAGTCTGAAAATGTTCTTTAATTAAACCATTACTTCCATGAAATGATTGTAAAATGGCATTGTATCGAGGTGACAGTAGGTACCTACCGCATCTCTGGTCGCAGCATTCGCGAACGAACACCAACTTAGAGAAATCTGATAAATGATTCACACATGAATTGGTTCTCAGATTCAAAATTTTTGGGTGAAAAAATTACCCGAACTTTCGAAGAGAATCCTTTTTCAAAAGTTCTTTGGTCTCTTTAAGTACCAATTTAAAAACTGTTGAGTATTTACCATCGTGTATTACCATGACGCGAGGTAACATTTCTGACTTATGTTGATAATTTCTCAGGGGGTGCAGCGCCTGACTAAGTGGTATTTTGGGAGAGGCTCTCTACTGTCAATGTCTTCGGGCCCTGTAGGTTTGGTGTGAGTCTGTGGACATTGTAAAGAAGAACTTATCCTTTAAGGGCCTTAGTTAAATTGTGGTATGTTTTATGCGGTAGTTCTTGTGTATATCATTTGTGTAATTGCTTTTTACTTGCCATCTCTTGTTTAAATTTTACTGCAATTTTAGAGTGTTTAATGTTTAGTATGTACATATGTACTTTGTGTACTTTTTTACTTTTGCCCTTCCCAGGTCGGCCTGTGCTTGTTTGATTGTTTTGTCCGAAGAATTAAAATAACATGTAAATACAATAAGATAAAAATCTTCGTTATATTTATTTTTTCTGTTTCCTATTGACTCCATCTACTAATTTTTTTTAATAACTACATTGTTTTCAGAGCATCCTGTTGCCGTCCTTTCACATGTTGATTGTATAGTGTGTTTACATATAGAGGATGACAATAAATAGTTTTCTAAACTCCATAACATGTATGTGTTGTACAACACCTTTAACATTTTCCCTGTTCCATGTTGCTAGCCTGTTTTTACTACCAAATGAAAGAAAAACATACCTGAGGATATTACCTGACGTAGCAAGTTCTACTATTTGTTATACAACAAAACACCTAGCCATGCAAGACGCGGCTGTACTGAGCGTTATTGAACACATGACTTTGGTGGCAATATGAATACAATAATAAAACAGCCAACTTCCTGCTAGGCTGTGTACAGCTACAGTTTATACGTAGACTTGGTTCTGGTTGCACCATAATGCTGATTAGCTACTCGAAGATAATTTACAATATAATAAAAAGTGATTTTCAGTGTATGGTTGTAACGATTTACAAACCGAGTCATTAAGAGGGGTTATGACCATGGCGTGTACGGCACAAAATGGACCCGGACCGAGGACAGTCGCACTCAGTTTGAAAGTGTTCGTCGTGCTGATGTTCTACGCTCATGAACGATGTGGCATTTGTACAGCACAGTCGATGATGCTTCGAAATTCGGTGCTGATGCAGATAAGGGCTCATTTCTGTAACGACAGGTAAGACAATAAAAGCCAAATATATATAAGGCCTAACCCTTGAATATTTACACTAAAGAAAGACTGCCTTTCTGATTGATCCACTCGATTCATATACAGCCAGACTTCAATCAGTACTTAAAGCTACTGGTACCGGACACTTTGTAAATGTCAAAGACCAGTCTTCACAGTTGATGTATCTCAACATATGCATAAAATAACAGACCTGTGAAAATTTGAGCTCCATCGGTCGTCGAAGTTGCGAGATAACAATGAAAGAAGAAAAACACCCTTGTCACACGAAGTTGTTAGCCCTATATAGGACTCTTTCTCTGTACACAGGAACAGAGTCCTAACTATAGACTGTGCAAGTCTCGCGCAGATTTGAACTTCCGGGACCATTGTGGTCCCAACCTTATGGAGTTTTACGTTGGGGAGATTTTGTTTCGTCCATTACTTTAGTTTAATATAGTTTATGACCATAAAAATGACATATGTTGTTAAAAATGTAATACTAATTAACAACATATATAAAAGTAAAAATAAAGTCAACATAATAACGAAGAAAAACCGATATTTAAACTTGACCTCAGGTCAGGTTATTTGTAAAAAATTAAGAATAGACTGTGCAAGTCTCGCGCGGATTTGAACTTCCGGGACCATTGTGGTCCCAACCTTATGGAGATTTACGTTGGGGAGATTTTGTTTCGTCCATTACTTTAGTTTTATGTAGTTTATGATCATAAAAATGACATATGTTGTTAAAAATGTAATACTAATTAACATCATATATAAAAGTAAAAATAAAGTCAACATTATAACGAAGAAAAACCGATATTTAAACTTGACCTCAGGTCAGGTTACTTGGTAAAAATTAAGAATTTGTGCCCATCTCCGATCACGAAACTTACGCAGACGCTTGTTTTTGTCGCGCGGGGTGAAAAGCCTTTTCATTGGTCGTTTAGGCGTCGGCTTCCTCTTTAAACTGCGTCACGCGTTTATCTAACGCCCTTGCGACCATTGTGCGTCCGCGTATAAACCAGCTTTGCGTAGTTTCACATTCGGGCGTAGATTTACAAAAGGGGTTCCAACAAATTTAAGATCAAACAAACATCCTTGTCCCAGAGTTTTACTTTTGTCTATACATAGACTTTAACCGATAATTGTGTATTTGTTTAAAAAGCTGAAACTAGTTTCAACAAGCTCTATAGGGTATTTTTGTTGTTCAGATTCGACATTAAGAATAAATTAAAGCAAAGATTTGATTCATAACAAATAAAGTTCTTCAGTTGTCGTGTTTTCTCGCTCCGGTGCGCGCGAGACTTGCACAGTCTATTTGTGCCCATCTCCGATCACGAAACTTACGCAGACGCTTGTTTTGGCCGCGCAGGGTGGAAAGCCTTTTCATTGGTCGCTTAGGCGTCGGCTTCCTCTTTAAAATGTGTCACGCGTTTATCTAACGCCCTTGCGGACCATCGTGCGTCCGCGTATAAACCAGCTTTCAGTAGTTTCACATTCGGGCGTAGATTTACAAAAAGGGTTTCAAAACATTTAAGATCAAACAAACATCCTTGTCCCAGAGTTTTACTTTTGTCTATATATAGACTTTAACCGATAATTGTGTTTTAGTTTAAAAAGCTAAAACTAATTTAAACAAGCTCTAATGGGTATTTTTGTTGTTCAGATTCGGCATTAAGAAAAAATTAAAGCAAAGATTTGATTCATAACAAAATTAAGTTCTTCAGTTGCCGTGTTTTCTCGCTCCGGTGCGCGCGAGACTTGCACAGTCTATTGAGGCCCGTTTCTGGGGCGAAAAAATTTCACAGCTTCATAACTTAAATCTTACCTGCAAGAAAGCACCAATTTCAACAGATTCACATTCCATGGCAGCATATGTTTTTCTGCGGTGGGTTTTGATCGTAAGTTATTCTTCACAAATCCGTCAATTTCATGAAATAATGCAGCTCCCAACGTTAAGGAATTCCCATTTTTGTTCGTACTCCTCTCACAGTCTGCCGTGTGTACGCAAGACGCACGCACGACGCGCAAATTTTGAATTGTGTTGCGTGTTAAAGCTGTGCAGTCAAGATACGGTGACCGAGAATTCATGCGTCTAAACTTGCATCATGCGTCTTGCACGCGAATGTATACGCGTACGCACGACAACAGACAACACTGTGAGAAAACGATTGAAACGGAAATTTTTTAACGCTGGAGCTGCATTATTTCACGAAAATGACAGATTTGTGAGAAATATATGAGGACCAAAACCCACCGCAGAAAAATGTATGCCGCCATAGAACGTGAATCTGTTGAAACTAGTGGTTTCTCGCAGGTAAGATTTGAGTTATGAAGCTGTGAAAATTTTCCGCCCCAGAAATGTACCCTGATGTCCAGGACGTCACTAGACCTTTTCGCAAATACCGGGGCGCGCGCGTAAAGCTTGGAATTAGGTGCATTGTGGTCTTGCTGGTATCCAAATTTGATCCATATATATCCCACAATGCACCTCATTCAACAGTCTGCGCTTGCGCGTTGGTATTTGCGATAAGGTCTCTGTAGTATAAAACGAAAGTGTAAGGCCGCCAGGGCTAACGAAGTTGTGTGCTTTCAGATGCTTGACTTCGAGACCTCAAAATTTTTTCAAATCTGAGGTCTCGAAATCAAATTCGTGGAAAAATTATTTCTTTCTCAAAAAATACGTTACCTCAGAGGGAGCCGTTTCTCTCCCCATTACTCGTAACCAAGAGAGGTTTTTATGCTAACAATTATTTTTAGTAATTACCAATAGTGTCCACTGCCTTTAACTCAAGGAAGTATAGATTCATTTCGACAGCTTCTGTATAATGTTTTACTGTTATGAAAAGGGTACAAAATCATCAATTTGTATATATATTAATAATTTTTGTATGGTGAAATGACTCAGCAGAAATCTAGATGAAGGGATTCAATTAATAAGAAACACCACGTAGTTTCACATGACCAACGGCAAGGTTTTCTCAGATTCTCGTTATGAATATTGTGCAAAAGCAACCTACGCAAAATAGAAAAAGAGGAGTCACGACCGCCCATCCTGTATACGAGTAAATATAATGCACTTCTTTGATTGTAAGTGAATAATAACATTGAAAGAACAATCGCGGCAATGACTTTTTTTCTTGAATTTGTTTATTTTTTTTGTTAAAACATTGAACGCATAATTATTTTGCAGCAGGCATTGTTTTTTGTTAACGATTTTTGAATAAGGGACAGAGCGGTGACGTGGTCCCAAGTTTGTTTAAATCACTAACGTCTAACCGTGTTTATATCAAACGATTAAACCGTGTGACCAATCAGAATGAATAAACTGTCCTGTGTATTTATGAATCATATTTATTATCCAGACGTTTGCACCTCTTTAGGAAATGTATCAGCAAAGTAATCGAATACATGAGCCTTGCAAGTGGTGATACTATCCGAATGTTACAGAATAATATTCAATTTAATGTCTATTAGTTATCCAATGTGCGGCGATTCTTCTGGCAGATGTGGACAGTTGTGTGAACAGATATGCAGCTCAGCTGCATGGCCAAATCAATGCATGAACAAGCCACAAGGTAGGTTTACGTGTTACACACAAAAATCATATAGAGGGTCGAAGGCCAAAGATGGGGAACGCGGGCTAACATTTGAAATTTAGGCGCCACTAGGCGCCACTTCAGTAAAGCAACCCATTTTTATAAAAATGCATACAACATGCCTAATAACAACAAATTTGCATGCTAAAATTACGCCCATATCTTTTTAGATATATCTAGTGATTTTTATTGAACTTGCCAAAATCACACATGTTTATTAATTTTTTTTCAATTTCAGCAATTTGTCCTAACAAGGCAACTGTCAAAACTTTTGTATCGTTCATTACAGTAGACGATAGTAATGTGGAACTAATTATTATGAAGTAATGCAAAGTTACACCGATTGTTGCATTTCTAATTCATCCTGGAAAATCTACACAAATTGTCATAAACTGACCTAGCTTTGTATAACGATCAAACAATCAATTTTAATACATTTGCTATCACAATGTCTTTGCAAATACTTGTTATGGTAAAAAATACTTTGAACATTCTCACTTACTCTACAAATAGGTGCACATATACATTTTGTTTGGCGTCCCATCGGGCCACCATACTTTACCGCCAGAACAACTTTTGACACTATTAGTGAAATGTAACATATAATTACCTGCAAAATATGAGGGGTTTCATTATGTGGTAACATTTTGCTGAGTGTGTTTGAATTTCTCTGTTCAAATTGATTTGTTTTCCTGGCAGATACCCTCTGCACTGGAAATGAGACTATTTGTAGCTACAGCAACTGCGTCATTTGTCAGGACGACCGAGCCGTGTGTGTGCATCATCATCCTTCTGATTCACAGTCACCAATCTGCGTGTGTAGGTACCCAAACATGACGTATCCCAGGTAAAAAAAACGTCACTCTCTTCAGCATCAAACTGATTCTGTTTCGGGGGAAAAATTGTTTGGTAGAGTCAGGTTTTCACTACCATGGCAGCGGTGGATGGGTGACTTAACGGTACTTCCGTACGTGTTGCTTATTGAGTGGTTTGAATTGACACTGAAAGGGCAGGGGGCAGCATAGCGTAGAAAGGGCACCGTTTGACTTTGTTGTAGTACTCGTATGGTACTTGTACCCGAGTACTACTCAGATATCATTTTATTGTACTCGGTGCTTGTACTTGGCTGTCCAATTACTCATTTTCGGAATCAATAATCGACACTTGACTAACAAATAAACCTTAATAGGCCTATACTCGAAAACATGTACTCGTCACTCAACTGAAAATGTACTCGATGGACTAAATGTTTTAGTACTCGTGGTCAGTACAAGAAGCAGACGAATGAAAAACTTGTTGAAAATTGTTGAAAGTGTCTAGTACTTATTTAGGTCTATGTTTCAAAGATGGGCCGAATTATCACAACAGACACACCTCGACATGTGAACTACAGTCAAGAGCAATGGCATGTTTAAAAAACACAATGTTTGTTTTTGTAAACCATAAAGTTGTGAGCCACCGGTGACCACTACAGACCCCTCTCAGAGAAAGGGAGACACACCAGGAACTACCTTGGCACAACACACTACAGAACAATCCAACACGGCAGCTATTGTTCTTGGGTCTCTGTTTGCTCTTCTACTCTTGGTGATCATCGGTGCAGTGATATTCTACTTTCGAAGACAAGGAAGACTACCGTCCTTCGTGAAGCAAACGTCGTAAGTTTCTTTCAAAATGTCTTCCACTAAAAAAACATGAACGACTATTGGAGTCACCATGAGTCACATAGAATAGGGAGAACTCTTTTTATAATGACCAAAACAACTATGAATGGAAAGCTTTTTTTAATCTAAGAAAGCTAATTATTAAATGGGGGAAGATACAGTTCCTAAAATAAAGTAATAACAACAATAAATAAAATGAATAGAATCGAACCCCCCACAAAAAATCAACATTGTGCCGATGCGTTTTGGCCGAGTTGTAGTTCTGAAGACTTGCTGCGTAGACCTTTTGAGTACGCTCTTTTGATCTTCTCCAAACAAAAGTGTAACGACTTGACCCACTGCTAAATTTGTTTAACTTGCGTTATAATGTTGTTTGCTTTAATAGGAACCCTGCTGGGCTGTCAAGTGTTCCATTGGAAGCAAGGGGTAAGTACTATTCATCTAACTCACACAAACAAACAACCTTTTACGGACCGGGTTTGTGGGGTCCTAGCCCTGCTGCTGTTGTTCAATTATTAAGTTGTTTGAAGAAATTATCTGTGGGATGATACCACATTGATAAAGAAACCTTGTGGGTAGCATTGTTCCATCGTTAAGCGTACCCCGTAAGTTAGCGTGTGTAAGGGCACTAACACACACACCCCCCTACGGGTCGAGTTTGTGTGATTCTGTTGTTGGTGTTCAATTATTCCATTTTCTGAAGATTTAAAAATTTGTTGGGTTTAAACCCATTGTGTAAAAGACCAATGAAGGGCCCTTCCGCGAGCCAGCACGCATACACGCATACAACTTTACTTAAAGGCATTGGACACGTTTGGTAATTGTCAAAGACCAATATTCTTACTTGGTTGGTTTATCTCAACATATGCACAAACTAGCAAACCCGGAAAATTTGAACCCATTGCTCGTCGAAGTTGCGAGAGAAAAATAGAAGAAAAACACCCATGCTTTCAGATGAGTTATCGGGTTCAATTCAAATATTTTGAAATTACTTCGTTCTCAAAAACTTCGTTACTTCAGAGGGAGCCGTTTCTCACAATTTGTTATACTATCAAAAGCTCTCCATTGGTCATTACCAAGTCAGTTTTTTTGCTAACAATTATTTTTAGTAATTACCAATAGTGTCAGTGCCTTTAAATTTTACTATAAAAATGTCGTTGTAAAATGCATTGGTTGTGTCAGAGATTAAACACTGGATCACCAAAACTTGTTGTGCTTTCAATATCAATACATATAAAATAAAATAGTAATTTTGCCTCAATTATTATTAAAATAGATGCAAGTAGGTCAAAGTTGCCAGATCCACCGGTACCCGGCGGTAACATGGAGTATTCGTACGCATATGATCACCGACCAGCGAAGCCTGGTGCAAAGGAAGATCCAGATCAAGATGACCACACCTACTACTCCGTAGGGGTGGGTGGGTACAGAGAGGGGAACCCCCGCTATGTCTCAGACGGGCAAATGAAGATACCAGCTACCAAGAAACCTGACACTACTACGGATGATGCCAAAGATCATCCATACTTTGTGCTCAACAGGGACGAGGATGGCGACGAGGTTACTGACTCGTCAACAGGGGTCAAACATAATGAAGTCGACGACGACTACACTTCATTGGTACCTACTGGAGATCCAAAGTTACGCAGTGAACAACCTGGGAAAGAGGATGGCGTATCACCCACTTTGGCCAATGGAAGCGATCTGAGATCACCCCCTGTCGAGTCACCGACCATGGGAGACGACGGTACCTACTTTCCACTGATCCAAGCTGCAGTCCCAAAGTCCCCCATCAAGCAATCTGGATACGAAGATGCAAAGATACCCATTTCAACCTCGCCGACAGAGGCACAACCCAGTAACTATGACAATAACACCTACACCCCATTTGTCCAAGCTTCAGCCCCAAAGTCCACCGTGAAGCAATCTGGATACGAAGATGCAAAGATACCCATTTCAACCTCGCCGACAGAGGCACAAACCATTAACTGTGACGATGACACCTACACCCCATTGGTCCAAGCTGCAGCCCCAATGTCCCCCGTCAAGCAATCTGGATACGAAGAAGCAAAGATACCCATGCCAGAAAGTCATGATTCAATCTCGTCGTCAGAGCCACAACCCGATAACACCTACACTCCATTGGCCCTAACCGTGGAGCCAAAATCTCAAAATAAACACTCTGGATACGAGGCTGCAATAATTCCGAACCCCGGTTCGGCAGCCATTACTGACGACACGTCCCCCTACGACCACTTCCACAGAGCTCAAGAGAATGAGCCGAAAGAGGGCGCTCGTTTAACCACGGATGAAGACGACTACCAACATTTGGTTAAACACTAACAAGTGTTGGTTCTGCAACGGTAAGCTCTTAACAAACACAAATCTGGAGCAAACCCCAACAGCTTTGATAACATTTTTTAATCATGTAACATGGTGAAGGCAAACAAGTTTATCACTTTGGTCAAATTTAGACCGGTTCGGCATGAGATTCTGTCCCCCCCCCCGATGGCAAACCGGGTGCATACTTCTTCTGATAGCGCCCTCTTTTGAATCATTCTCCTCCAGCCCACGGGGAACCGAATCTCCAGCGTACAGAATTTCCTGGGATACCAGTTTAAACTGCGATGGAGTAATGTGAAAAATATTAAGTTTTCAATAGTTATTGTGTACAAATTCACGCCACTTCAGATCACAACATGATATTATAACAATTAAAATACCAACAGGTAGTGTTCCCTGACTCCGTGATGTTAAAATTTAAAAGTTAGAAGGTAAATTAAATGGTTGCCAAAAGATGACATAACAATTAATGGTTTCGATCAGACTATTAAACCATTGATTAGCTTTTGCGTGATATACGTTTACTACAACTTCAATGCTGTGCAGCTCAGCTGGGCTACAATTTAAATTTGTTTTTAAGAAAGCTACGGCGTTCTGCTGTGTACACAGTTAGCAAGGAACATACACTTACAAGATGAACCTTGTGGGGTTATTTTTAGGTACACTGGAAAGACTGGGTGTTAAAATTGACACTATGGGTGTTTTAACATAAGGTTTTGTTTAGGTGGGAAATTTAGACCCAACTTGTTTTTTGTTGTTGACTAAGTGTCCATGTGTGTATTTTGTACTGTCTTATTACAGAACTTAGTTGGAATATCTTATAATGGTCTAATATGATGTAAAATCAAAATCTAAAGATAGAACCATGAAACTTTGCGCCATTTGAACAAACCATACGCCTATATATTGCCTATGTTAACTGAATTAAATAATCGTTTTGTTGTTTTTGTAAGTGTGACGTTATTTTGTAAGTGTGACGTCATTAATGCAAGTAGAAAACCTTTTGATTGTAAATCAAAATTTATATTATTCACACGCATGTATTTTTTCCAATTATTTTATGAAGACTTTGTAAACTTGTATATGTATTTTTCAAAATGTAACGTGTTCACTGTAGTTGTTATTTACCGCAAACTCTTCTATATATCTTATCTCCACCATGCAAAGTTTCAAATCCTAGTTATTATTTACTATTTACTCTGTAGGCCTAGTCTGGGTTTCGCAATTTTATTGTACAAATTAAGAACAAAATTCTTTTAAAATTTAGAACTTATCTAATAATGTGAACGGATAAGGAAGTCGTTTAGTGCGGAAATATCCGGTGCGGCAGGAGATTCTGCTCCCCCCCCCCATACGGCGAACTGTGTACACACTACTTCTGATAGCGCCCTCTTTTGAAACATCCTCCGATGCCGATTCAAAAGAGGGCGCTATCAAAAACGTGTGTGCACAGGAGCGTGTTTTGGCGACCATGACCAGAAACAAGTTTCTGACGTCAAATTCACTGACCGAAACAATTTCAGAGAGCTACGCGAAAACGGGTCGGTTAACCAGAAACAGTTCATGACGCAGGTACATCTCTTGAAAGTTTATGTTCTCAAAATATAATAGCCGTCATTTTATTATCGAGGAATGGAACTTAGTCTTTGTAATTTTATCAACATTATTTAATTGTTATGCTTCAAAGTATTTCATTTTAAAAAGAATTCCAGTACGTTTTCCGTTAGTTTTTAGAGGCCGCCATCTTAAAACCAAGCTTAACCGAGCCAACAAGTCGGTTACGGTTTGGTCGGAACAGCGGTTCAACCGAACACGCGAAAACGCTCGACCAATGACCAAAGCTCAAACATGTTTCTGGTTAGGGTCGCCAAAACGGGCCCCAGCTTGCAATATGGGGGACCGAATCTCTGGAGGGACAGATTCTCCTGCTGCCACACCGGCGGACAGATTTCCCTTGGACACCGGTGGTGGTGTATGGTCTGAAGAGGCGACCACGGACTCGAAAAGCCTTTATCGACTGATTAATTGGCTAATTAGAGTGACTAATTTGATGATTGATTATTAGGGTTGATTGGTATATTATTGGTTATTAATTAGTTGATTGTTAGATTCTATTTTAATTGATTGATTGATTGGCTGATTGGTCATTCAACACAATTGGATGGACGAGTTGGTCTTTAAAAAGCGTTTGAAACCGTTTGTTATGAAATGCATATGGTTAGAAAGATATTTTAAAAGTAGAATATAATGATCCACACAAGTAGCACGGTTTTCCTTTTACGCCGCAAACTAACACGGTCGGCCATTTTATGGAGTCAACATTCTGACTCCACAAAATGGCCGGCCGTGTTTCTACGCGACGTAAAAGGAAAACCGTGCAATTTTGAGGCATGCTTGTGTGGATCGTTATATTCTACTTTTAAATTATCTATCTATAACCTTTCTGCATTTCATATCAAACGGTTTCAAACGCTTTTCAAAGACCAACTCGTCCGATCCAAGGCAACGTGTTCCTTTAAAGTCGACATATATTTCCATATTGCACAATGTACACACAAAACTATATAGAATGTATATTGATCAAACTGTATGAAGAGCTACTGAAACAATAAATATATGATATATAACTAAGCAGAAGCAAACAGTTATGAAATACCAAGCCTTGTAAAAAATGCATTTATACAACAAGATACGCCTATACTTGACTCATAAACATAAATTAACTGTGATAATCTATTCACGTTTAAATTACTTAAAATTGTTGTAACAATTCCAAGACAAACTTTTGTCTAGTGTATTTTTTATGATAAAATTGTTCATTGGTGTTGACAGGGCAACATTAAAAACTACAGATGTGGATATACCATTTCTAATCGAATGCGTGTTTTAAAGACGCTGGACACTATTGGTAATTGTCAAAGACAAGTCTTCTCACTTGCTTTATCTCAACATATGCATAAAATAACAAACTTGTGAACATTTGAGCTCAATTGGTCGTCGAAGTTGCGAGATAATAATGAAAGAAACACACTTTTGTCACATGAAGTTGTGTGCTTTCAGACGCTTGATTTCAAGACTTCAAAATCTAATTATGAGTCTCGAAAATTACTTCTTTCTCGAAAACTACGTTACTTCAGAGGGAGCTGTTTCTCACAATGTTTTATACTATCAACCTCTCCCCATTACTCGTTACCAAATAAGGTTTGATGCCACCAATTATTTTTAAATCATTACCAATTATAGTGTCCACTGCCTTTAAAGCCATTGGACACTTTCTGAACAGAACAAACATTTAAAGTTCACAGATTTACAAATAACTTACAGGGTTTACAGAAGGTAACTGTAAAAGACTTCTCTTGAAATATTATTCCATGAAATGCTTTACCTTTTGAGAAAACATTAAAACATTACAAATTCTTGATATCGAGAATAACGGATTTATTTTAAACACATGTCATGACACGGCGAAACGTGCGGAAACAAGGGTGGGTTTTCCCGTTATTTTCTCCCGACTCCGATGACCGATTGAGCCTAAATTTTCACAGGTTTGTTATTTTATATATAAGTTGTGATACACGAAGTGTGGGCCTTTGGACATTACTGTTTACCGATGTTGTGCGATTGCTTTAACATTGTGTTATAACTCCACCTCCCCTTTGCATGGAAAACCTGGATTGGAATTATAGTTACTGCAATGTCACCTTTTGCCAGAAAAGGAAAGGAAGTGAACATGATCTTGTACACCACTTTGATCAGCCGTAAATAATCTGTATCTGTAAATAATACCTAGACAGTTTGCATGGGAACAGAATCTCCGGTGGGGGGCGGGGGGGGGGGGGGCAGAGTCTTCTGCCACACCGGCATCTCCAACCTAGTACCTGTGTCTTTCTCGGGACCACACTAGCTACATTTCGTTTGCTGGTTGGCATGATATGATTGAGGGCCTCTCGCACGACGAAAACGAGACTTGAATCAAGTCTAACACTGTGCACACAGAGCACATTTTAAAGGAAATGGAGGATACTATTATATCGCATTACACTGACCTTCACTTTCTCAACCCATTCTACGTAAATACTTTTAATATTGATTCAAAACGTTTAGTGTGAAATGAGTTAGATAAAGAATTGATACTTTTTTGTTCATACGACGTCATTGCTGCAGACGGAACCCTTTATAAAAAAAATAATCATTTAATTTAAAATAGCACGCTGTTCAATTTTTATTTCTTCAGGAGACTGATTGGAAATTGCCAAAAAAAAAACTGGGGGTCGATCCCCCCCCCCACACACACACAATGGAAGGTTTAATACAACATACCTATGTCTTTGGCTAGCTGGTATATAAAACTTAGTCAACAGAAACAGTTTATGACAATATTAATCTCAACAAATTATTCAACCCATCCAGTTTTTGATCAAACTGTCTGGTTCTAAGTTAAGTCACCACATAAACCATTTATGTTTTACTTTCTCAAAAAATACTATTTCGACAATCAGTATAATGCACCAATAATGTTAAACAAGAAAACGAAAACGTGATGCAAAGAAAAACAACAACCACATCTGGATGACTACAATGTCGGTTTCGTTTCCTCTGTTTGGATTTCCACGCAACTTACAAGGAAAGGAGTCGTGTTTAATATAGTTCGGATAAGAAAACGTGTTTAACCGAAAATCTTTTTTTTTTTATGCAGAAGTGTCCCCCGTTTGTTAGAAACCATAAAAGTTGATGTCCACAAATAAAATCTCCAAAGATCGCCGCTAGGCGGCCTTTGGATGTTTTGGTGTCCGTTTGAATGCTGCCCTCAATACGGTCAGATAATGCGGTTGGTACCCGCTAACACGTCACACGTGGGTGGATACAGCAAGCTTGATGAAGTCCTCTTCAGTTCTTCTGAAGACGAGCAGAGTATACTGTTCGAAACGTCGAGACCACACCGGCTCTGTTCAGGGCCAATTAAAACTTCCCTCAACAAGAATTATTACATGGTTTTACCTGCAAGTTTACTATTATTTACAGTTTATTCTTTGTACTTGTTGAATGTGACAGATTTTTGTTGCTATTTTCTCAAAAATGTAGACATTGTTTTCAACTAAACAGTTCAGATGTGACTTTTACTGTGTCTTTCTTTGTTCAACCCAAAGTTAGTATATAATTAAGTTAAAATGAACTCAGTCTGTTATCTTTGTGGCTTATTACTGAGTAAGTTAATTTATCTTTAAAGGGACATAACACAATTGGTTTTGCCAACAAAACAGTTGCTGGTATACTTAAACTGACAAACCTAAGATCGATCGGCCATCTGGGTCACGAGAACATAGTGAACAACCGAATACACATGATGAATAAATGAATAATACGCTCTCTGAGTTATAAACTCCTAACTGCTAAATGGTTTTGTTTATTTCTCAAATATGACATTTCAGACAAAAATTTTTTTCAAGGGATGTTTTCTACTATCATCATCTATACTATTAAAAGCGTAACCTGCGCCATCTTGGATTGAAAATTAGAAGGTCCAGTGGTATGGCATCCTTGTGGAATCCAACACGGTTGTTTGTGTGGAATTCAATACGTTTGTGTGGTTTCAGACGTCGGGTTGCAAGTCTGCAAAACCCGGATCCAAACTCGCACTTACAAGTCATGTGATTGGAGGAAGTTTGGGCGGCGACCGTGCGTCAACCACTGGTCGATGTTGTTACCAGACTTCCTAGAAATCTGTCTGACAGGCGACTCATTGGACAGTGTTTCGCAGATGGTGCTCCGGATTGGTTCATTCATTGCCCCTTGAACGCCCACCCGCCATTCGATCCGCCCTTTTTGGTCAGGTTACTTTCGTGTTGTACTAAGCATGCTTCTCCGGACTGGTCTATTCATTGCCGCGCAGGGTCGAAAGGGTCGAAGAGGCTGGGTGCCAGGACAAATCCGAAACCAATCTCACGAATTTGACCGAATTTGCATTGAATGGATTAAGTACCGTAGATTGATGTTTCGCAGGTGACCATGTGTCAACCACTGGTCGACGTTGTTATCAGACTTCCTAGAAATCCTTCTGCGGGTGACTCATTTGTTGAAAAGATTAAATGGAGAATATTTATAAAAAAGCATTTACTTCCAATCGGCATGAGAATTATCATGATGAACAAGGATGGGATCAAACGGAAGCTTAATAATTTGGAAACATTGGGTAGGGCCGACTATAGGTTGGAAGGTGTCTAAGGGAACTTTACAATTAATAACATTTTGGGGTTGGAGGGGGGGGGGGGGGGCCTTACACAAAGAGCCATTCTGGTCAGTGTATTGTGAGTGGTGTGTTGTCTGGTTTGAGACAGGCCACCTGTTGCTTGGTGAAGAAGGTCGCCGTGGGACCACTTTAGGTTGCAGTGGGTGGCGACCTTGGACCTTTTGCCAGTAAACTCAAATGGGTACATGAATGCCGTTTTAGAATACGGTCTGTTCATGGAGGTATAATGTTGCAGTTTTAGAGTTTAAACCATGGAGGTAGAATTGTGAAACCATTCCTTACTCTATGGTGAAACTTATACACACACGTCAAAGGCTGTTTTGAAGCTGTAAAAAAAAGAACTTTGCTTTGCATTTGGTCAAAGTTGTTAAGCAAAACGACATTAAGTTTCCTTTTGAATAAGTCCATTCACAAAATTGGTTAGAGCAGTGTGTCGGTCAGGTCTCAGAATGTACATTTTGCCAAATCCATTATGAAGATTAATTTAGCCATCGGCCCGTCGGGTTGGTTACTGATGGAGATAATATTAACAAAAGAGACCTCGTGCGTCTGAATGGGGTACATTTTTAGGAGTTTGTCTATTGACCCAAACTGGACGTAACAAACCCTAAACATGACTTGACATGCTTTCTGAAAGTGAAATAAGTTAGAGAAAATTAAGGAGTGGGGACGAGTTTATCGTTTTTATTTAGTTTGTACGATATAGGGTTCCAGAGATATGGATGTATGGAGGTTTGTTCCTAGAGCAGCGTGAACATGAACGCGGTCAGAAATTGTGTCGTTTGTCGTTCAAATTTCGCGAGATGCAATAAGCCCAAAGTGACAATAAAACAAAACCAGACCTGCCAAGTCTCACGCATTAGGCGTGAGACTCACGCATTTGGGCTCTGTCTCACGCTCACACGCACATCAACCATTATTGGGGCGAGATTGGGAAAAAAATTAACGACATTTATTGTACAAAATTTGTACAAACAGAGCGCAAATTTGCAGATTGCGCACGCTTTTGCTCATCCAGTAGGTTCAGCTCAAATTCGGCAGAGCGCAAAACGCTTATTGCGCACAAGTTTGTTCCGATTCTTTTAGCAAATTCGTTGAAATGCGCTCCACTAGCGAAGACACAACAGGCAGAAGAAGTGAGCGATTGATTTTGGACATCATTTTTAGTCTATTTTTTTCAAGTTTGGAAGGATAGAATCTGACACAATCGAACCTCCACATTAACCATCAACATCTCCTGTGTACCTCAAGTGAGTTTTAATTATTCTGAGGAGGCTTTTGATGCACTTTGAAACACTTTTTGTCCACAATTAAATTTCACATTGTTTTATTTATTTATAAAAAAATAAAAAAAAGGTTGAGCGGCGATTTAAAAAGGCCTTCTTAAACTGGCAATTTTTTTTCCGGGGGATGGGGGTTGAGCTTTGAAAAATCTCACACATAGCTAGCCTCTGGACTTGGCATCTCTGCCTGCAAAACACTTTTTTGACGTTCACGTTAAGTGCTCCCGTTATACATGCAGCCTATTGACCAGAAAGTTTACAAGACCAATTCAGATGAGAGTAAACTAAAAAGAGGCCTACGCTCTTACCACCCCCGCCCCCCCCCGAAAAAAAAACAGTAGATAAATTAGATTTGTGGCACACAGCATGTTCCAAAAACTCGCTTTACTTATAGTGCTGTAGCAACGCTATGTATCGTGGGACGTAAAAATGTCATTTTTGACGATGTTTTTAAAAAAGGAAATGCAAGCATTATGAATGTATATTGAGTGTGTGGAGAAAGTTTTGGTAGTGTAGTACAAAAGAAACTTTAGTTATTGCTGGCTAACGGTCAGTTTCACCTATCAACGCTGATTTGAAAAACGTGTAACGTTAGGGAGGCCCAACATATTAGACCCCTATAAGGATCACGGGGGAGCCTTATAGTTTCTAGATGCATAAGGTACGAGGTGGGTACAGCCACTGCAAGTAGTGGTGGACGTGCGAAATAGCTTCATTTTGGGTTAGAATTATGACGCCATGCATAAATATTGAGAGAGGCGTATAACACCCTCACCCACATTTCGAAATATTTGTGTAAAGGATTTTTATATCCTAGCGGGGTGCCGCGCGAAGCGCGGCATCCCGCTAGTCATCATTAAACCGTGTAATTTTATGCAAATCTGTGATCTTCGACGTTTTTATTTCTCAACAATTAATTATGTAACATTCCTTTAAATCAGCAGCATTACGTTAAAAAAAAACAAAAAAACGATGACCCATCTTTAAAAAATGATTTCGTAATTTGATCTGTCAGTCCGAAGGCTATGCGGAACTATTACTTTATTGCGTTATTTGTGCAAGAAATAAGGTGTTTTGTTTGTCAGCGTCGGTTTCCTTTTGGGAGAGTCCACTGGCCCCAGAAACAAAAACAGTTCACTGAAAGGGAAAGTTCATTTTAGGACTAAAATAATGGTCACGTTTTCGTAAAATAATGATTCTTGTTTTTTTAGGTTTTGTTTCCGCACCTTTTTGTGTCTAAATCTTTTTAACGGCAGGGTACGTTTTTGATGTTTGCCAATGACAAGTATCCTCACTAACTGTATCCTAACACATTCATACAATAAAAAACGTGTGAACATTCAGAATAAATTAGACTAAAAGTTTTAAAATGCACTGGACACTATAGTTGGTATTAAAGTCAAATACCAGTCTTCTTACTTGGTGTATCTCAACATATGCATAAAATAACAAACCTGTGAAAATCTTTACACAATTTGTCGACGCAGTTGCGAAAGAATAATGGAAGAAAAACACCCTTGTCGCACAAGTTGTGTGCTTTCAGATGTTTGAATTCGAGACCTAAGCTGAGGTCTCGAACACAATTCAAAAATTTTTGTGACAAAATAACTTCTTTCTGTTATTTCAGAGGGAGCCGTTTCTCATAATGTTTTGTACTATCAACAGCTGTCCATTGCTTTGTACCAATTAAGTTTTTATGCTAGCAACTATTTTAAGTAATTACCAATAATGTTCAGTGCCTTTACGGAAATAATGAAAAAATAAAAACCCTATTGTTGCATAGAATTGTGTGCATTCAAAAACCTGAGATCTGCTTTATGCATAAAGCTGTTCTTAAATTCAAAATTATTTGGTAAAATTACCCTATCTATAAAACGACATACCTTTAAAGACACTCACAAGGTTTTATATAGCTGGAACCCTTAACCGCATACATTCTGACTCGGTGGGTTTGTTTGCTCGTTTGCTCGTTTGTTTTATTTCTATTCATACTTTCACACATACAAATAAAGATAAGTAATGAATAATGATCAATACAACATGTATTATGAGTTAATTGCATTTGTCGGGCGTTTAGAGTGCATGCTTACTAGAACAATACCATGCAGGATCAAGTCCCCATCTGAAAAATTGTCAGGGGCGAAGAAATAGACCCGTGAGAACTCACTCCATTTGCCGTTAATTATTTCGCTTGCTGGCACCAAATAGATTCCCTGATAAAACAATACGGCAATTTGTGATGCGTTCTTTGAAACGTGACCTCGCGGAAATTTTCAAGGTTGTTGAGTCATGTTGTGTTTGTGGAAAGTTACAAAATGGGAACTCCTCAAACAATCAAAGAGAAACTATTTTTGTTTAAAGTGACATTTCACTTTTTGGATAGAACCCTAGCCTGGGCACAATGTCATGGTTCTGGTTACCGTAAGCAAAGAATCGGCGCTTGCAGAAGCAGGGAATTGTGCGCTTACGTCAATCGTATTATTTACGGGTTAGCGAGGAATTGTGGCTTATGCTCGTACGCACACTCTATGTTACTTTAGGCATTCTTCGCTTTATTACCAAGCTAGCGCAGAAATTCGGCACTTGCGCATAAGCAGAGAATGGTGATCGTAAGCACAGAATTCGGCGATAAGCAGAGTCTTGACATGGTGCCCTGGGCCCAATTTCACAGAGCTGCTTAAGCAAAAATCCTTGCTTAGTAAAGTCAGATTACCTGCAAGACTCCACTCAATTGTTAGGCTAAGTAAACAACAGCTAAATACCAGTCACAAGCAATGTATATGGCATGAATTTATTGGCCAGTAACATGTGTAAAATAAGCAAGCTATTTTCGCGCTTTAGCACATTTTTTGCTTAAGCAGCTCTATGAAATCGGCCCAAATAGCAATCGGTGCTTGCACGTGAGCGGAGAACGGTGACCGTAAGCGCAGAATTCGGCGGTAAGCAGAGCAATGACATTGGGCCTGGTCTCAAACCCGGAAATAATATCAGATCTTTGGAGATTGCGACAGATGAAGTAAACAAAGTTTACTGCATGGATGTATGCCTTTCTGTTAGGTTTAATAGCATATCGAGTGACCTGAACACACCAGATTGGTACTAGTTGATGGTGGATGGTGTTTGATTAAACGAACAGATTTTAATCAGTGAGTGGCGTATAACCGGTACCAAACAAAGACTCCACAGATATAATGACAATGGCGTGGACGGCACAGACGGGACTCGGACCGAGGACAGTCGTACTCAGTTTGAAAGTGTTCATCGTGTTGATGTTTTATACTCATGAACGACGTGGCATTTGTACTGCACAGCCGGGATCTGTACTTCCAGAAGCACTGCAGGAGAATCGTCATCAAATGATTGAGTATTTCTGTGGATCGGGGTAAGTCCTTAGAAGGCCATGTGTAGTTGTTGTTGTGCTAATAAACATACTAACAATGAGGACTTTATGATCTGACCGTAAAATCATTTAGATCATTCTTAACCGAAGGGGGTGGTGGAATATTGACACACTTTTTTTACAGCGTTGAAAATTATTCTTCTTGAGTGCACAGAACAATATATTTTGCAAAGCCATAATCTTTTGTTTATTTATTAAATCGAAGATGCCATAATCTTTTGTTTATTTATTAAATCGAAGATGCGTATGGGAGTCAGATAATCTGGAGTTGGATGGACTAAATTGTCAACATGCCCAACAGTTGCCAGTTTCACTGTGCAGTCAGATCTGCCATGCTAATGCATGCAACGCCCAATGTTGGAACACGGGTATGTTTATAAATTGATCAAAAAATTAAGCAATATTCACTTTGGTTTTACACATACACACTGATGTGTGTTGGCATTGTATACTCTTTTTGAGTCATGTGAACAAAGTCACAATACTCGGGTGGGATTCGTACCCTCGACATTGTAGTTTTCAGAGCAGTGCCATACCAATTAGACCAACAAGATTCGAATCCTATGTTTTATTAGCACCTGGTACTGCCAATCAAGCAGTCACAACATGAACAAATCTACCAATCAACCAGTCACCAAATTCAGCAATTCAAATAACAAGCCAATCAAACAATCAGTTTGTCTTTCAATCAGCAAGCCAACCAAGATCAACCAATCAAACATTATATCAATTAGTCAATATACAATGGCGCTATTTCATCATTATTACAGCGGTTTGTGATGATGATAAACATCAAAAGAAATAATTATGGCAACCATGATATTAAATTGCATTTTAAAACAACCAAGCATACACTGTGGGTACATGTGTGATTTCAGATGCTTCTTGAAACTATGAAGTGAATCAGCAGAGCGCAGAGATGAGGGAGCCTATTCTATTCAAAACTTTAGGGGCAACAAAAGGGAAGTGTTTTTTTAATCGGTAAGTAAACCACCAAAACCATTAAACCAATCGACAATGGCCTCTATAGTTCGTAGTTAACCTTATTGAAGGATTGGTTTGCTACTGGATTTGCTGATCGGTTGAATGGTTGTTGCTTTGAAAATAAGCTAACATGATTGGTAATTACCTATGTCATTATCAGGAACAATTTTAACACCACTGTTATCCATACAATTTTCCCGCTCATATCTATTCACGTGTTGGACACCTAAACCTATGAGTGTACGAATTCGCATACAAAAACTGTACAATGCAAGCCAAGATGGCCGCCGAAGTGGCCGCCAAGATGGCCGCCAACATGGCCGCCAAACTTGTTTCTTTTTTTTGGGGGGGGGGGGGGGGGGGGGGTGAACATCAAATTTCTTTATCTTGATGCCAAAAAGGATTGTAAAAGAAGTAAGTTAGAAAAAGGTATCCATGGAATGCATGTGACCCCCCTTCTCACCTGAATATTCTGTTTTGGTCATATTGAATGAACATAGAAATTATACTCTAGTTGGTATAAGACACTGCTCTAGAGTTGCAAAGATCGTGGGTTCGAATCCCACCCGAGTAATATGCCTGTGATTTAGTTTCAACAGAACTCGGGAAAATGCTGAGTATACAGTGCTCACACACATCGGTGTACATGGGTGTTATAAACCAAAATGAATAATCGTATACTCACTATGAAATATTCTCAAGTATTTCTGGATAAATTCAACTCACAATAACAATGCATTTGTTAATTCCTTGTAAAGCTACTTCCCTCTGCAGCGGAAATCAAACACAAATCTGTGGTTACAGCAATGCCGACGTTTGCGAGGAAACCATTAGTGGGGACATAAAAAGGATATGTGTGTACACCAGGGATGCCTTGCCAGTTTTCTGCATCTGTCAGAGTGGATCTGGTTCGCCGTATACCAGGTAAAAGCTAGTACTCAAATTTCCTCAGTAGTCAGTATAAATGGTGATTTGCTCTGACCGGTCGAGTCGGGGTGGCGCTGGTGTCCGGAACAGTTTAATAAAGGGACATTGCGGGGGAAGGTAGTTTAGTTAATACTACCTAATGTTTAATGTTGTATTACTTTATATTATTGCAATCCACAATCATACCCTTCATAAACCTATAAATATGATATGTATCTCATAAACACAACTAGTTTCAGTCATTATATGACTTATTTTTTTGTTAGCGCATGCGGCGACTGCCTATTATTATGACCTGCTAATTCATATTGTTGTAAGATAATATAACCATAGAGCAATGCTATAACTCATTCGGCTAATTCGTGCCAATCAGGATACATAAGTTCTAGTTATGACTTGTAAATGATGACATGTTTGTCCCCCTCTAACGCTTCTCTATTGCCGTTAATCAACTGCTAGTGTTGAACAAATCTCTAGATTTTCGATCGACTTTGAGTGACAAATTATAGAGCAACACAACTTGAAATCATGACTTGTAGTTACAAGTTTCCTTTTCAGGCGAGCATTTGGATGATTTAAAAAAGTTACTATAGGTAGATGAGTTTAGTCACATACTTGAGTTCAGAGTTTTTGTCTTTTCGTTAAGATGTGACCCACAAACCACCACGCTACAAGCCACAACGCCACAAGCCACTACAGAAAGAGCCACTACATCACAAGCCACCACAGCTCAAGCCGCTACAATACAAGCCAGTGCAGCTGCAGAACCCATCAAGACGGCTGATCATCAACCAAAGAACGTAGTAGGTATTGTCTTTGGGACTATGTTTGCTGTTTTACTCCTATTTGTGATCGTCGCTGCTGTGGTACTCTACCTTCACTCACAAGGGAGACTACCGTCCTTCGTGAAGCAAGCGTCGTAAGTTTCATTGCCGTCTTCCACCTTTTCCTGTACTATTTATACCAACACTATGATATAAAGAATGTTGATTTAGATTTGGTTTTGGATATTGTTATAAGAAAGATACGGAAAAGTATTACGTAAAAAAAAAAACCTAAAAAGAAAAAAAGAAAAGCAGCAACAGTAACAATAACAGAAACAGAACCAGGAAACTTGTACATCAACATCAACGAAGACGACGACAGCGACGGCGACGACAACGACAACGACAAAGACACGACAACGACAACACTAACGACAACGACAGCCTATATAGAAAACAAAGATTAACTTCCGATTAGGAATTTATCAGATTTGAAGCTGCTCGTGAATTCTATCTCACACCAAACGGATAAAACAGACCTCTCTTGAAAACGGATTGATTACAAGGAAAATGCGGAGCATTAACAAAATATCATTTTTATAGAAACAAGAAGAAGAGAAAGAAGTAAATTTAATCGTTATTAATAAATCAATGAACACCCAATATGCTCGCTAGTAGTATGTTGAAACGTCTTTTTCGGCAAATTTTCCCAAAACAATCCTGAGCATTTTTTTCTGCACGAATTCATAACTCTGTCCTTGCATTTGTTCAAAGTAAAAGGTAGGCTCAAGTGATTGTTTGCGGAGCACTTTGATAAGCTAGTTTTACATCAGGTGCATATGGCCCACAGAGGGCGCTCTGTGTAGTTGTTCAGTTGTTTATGGAAGGACTAAGTTAAATAATCAACCACAATTAAAGTTACTAAAGTTTGTAATTATTTTTGTTGTTTTAAAGGAACCCAGTTGGTTTGTCAAGCGTCGAGTCGGAAACAAGTAAGTAGTGTAGATCTAGTTTACCAAATAGTTCACGATGAATGTTGTCGCTAATGTCTTTTTACACGGAATCTGAGAAGTTTAATAGACTTTTGCGAAGAACATTGTGTAAAAGAATAGACCTACTTAAGAAAAATGTGTAATGATGTCAATATCCGTACCTGTATAATATGCAGTTTTTTCTAACCTTTTGTTTATAAACTTTTGGTTCATGTTTGTTGTCTTGTTATTAAAGGAACACATTGCCTTGGATCGGTCGAGTTGGTCTTTGAAAAGCGTTTGTAACCGTTTTTTATAAAATGCATATGGGTAGAAAGATGTTGTAAAAGTAGAATACAATGATCCACACAAACATGCCTCAAAATTGCGTGGTTTTCCTTTTACCTCGTCGACTAACACGGTCGGCCATTTATGGGGGTCAAAATTTTGACTCCCATAAATGGCCGACCGTGCTAGTTCGCACAGTAGAAGGAAAACCACGCAATTTCGAGGCAAACTTGTGTGGATCATTGTATTCTACTTTTACAACATCTTTCTACCCATATGCATTTTATAACAAACAGTTACAAACGCTTTTCAAAGACCAACCCGACCGATCCAAGGCAATGTGTTCCTTCAAGCCTTCGAGAAAGACTCTGCTTTGGTCGAAACGTTAGGACATTAACAATGTTTTTGCATTGATATCATCAGTCCTTTTGGTTCCATGTTTGCAACAGCTAATTCTATTTTTTTATTTTTAAAATTATCATAATAGGCAGTACGAGAGTACTACCGCCTGAACTACCGGTACGCAACAGTAGCATGGATTATTCGTACGCACAAGACCACATACCAGCGATGCTTGGTGCAAAGGCAGAGCCTGATCAAGATGGTCCCACTTACTGTTCCGTAGGTGAGGATACTCACAGAAAGGGGAACCCCCGTTTTGTCTTAGACGGGCAAAGGAAGATGCCAGCTACCAAGGAACCCGAGGCATCTATGGGCAATGCCAAAGGCCCGTCATACTTTGTGCTCAATAGGGATGATGGGGGCGATGAAGTGGGACGCTCGGATGGGAACGAGATGACTGACTCGTCAACAGGAGCGCAGGCTACAGCGGACATCCTCAAGGAATACACTCCATTGGTGCTTACTGGAGACCCACGGTCACGATCTGAACCATTTGGAAACGAGGTTGCTGTGTCTTTCAAAGAAACTACACCGATCGACTCGCCGACCAAGAGGGACCCCGGTACCTACTTACCACTGATCCTTTTTGCAGAACCAAATTCCCCCGTGAAGCAATCTGGATGCGAAGATGCAAAGATACCCATTTCAGAAAGTCACAATACAACCTCGCTGACAGGGGTGCAACCCGATAACACCTACAACCCATTGGTCCAACCCGTGGAGCCCAAATCTCAAAAGGTATGCTCCGAGTACGAGGTTCCTGTAATAAACCAGAGTCCTGGTTTGGCAGCCGGCGGTGACGTCACGTCCCCCTCGCAGCCATACGACCACTTAGACAGAAAGGGAGAGAAAAGGTCAAAGGAGGGCGCCATGTCATCAACCGTGGCCCATGACGACTATCAGCAGTTGGTGAATAAAAAGTAGGGTCTCATGTAAACTCTAACAAACAATAACAAATCTAGCAAAACTCTTTTTTTTTAATGTTTTTACTTTTACAAATGATAGTTTCTGAAAGAACTACTGGTACACGAACAAAACCCATTGAGGCACTGGACATGTTTGGTAGATGTCAAAATCAACACTATGCATCAAATAACAAATCTGTAAAGTTAGGCTTCATTGGTTATCGAAGTTGCAAAAAAATAAATAAAAAAAACCGCCCGTATTGCGTAAGTTGTGTGCTTATCGACGCATGTGAAATACCTCAGGCCTGAAGTCGTTCTCGTAATAAGTAACTTAGTGAGAAAGTACCCCTTTTTCAAAAAACTAGTTTACTTCAGAGGGGGTCGTTTAGCTCCTATGTTATACTATAGTAAAAGCCCCCCGTTGATTAATTGCAAATAGTGTCCAGTGCCTTTACCACTTAAAACCTTTAATATTATACTAACTGAAATCAACTGGCATTATCTTGCTTGATAAATGTCTTGGACCCGCATTTTTGGAAGTTATATTCCTTGTTTGTAAATACTGTGCAGCGTACATTTTTGCCTGGTTTGAAACATCATGTGCACTAAATCCCAAATATAGACGGTTTACACGTGACGTCATTGACCACCATCTTTAAATGAAAGGTTATCGTTAGCTGAGAGTAGTGCACAGCGTGTTTACAAGTGCACTTTTACAACGCTTCTCATCAAAATGGCGGTCGATATTGGTTGATTTCTAAAACCACATTGTACATAGTACTTTCGATGTTGGCTGATTTCTAAAACCACATTGTACACAGTACTTTCGATATTGGCTGATTTATTAGTAATTTAAAGGGGCTATGTCGTCTGGATCACGTCGACTCTGTGGTGGCCAGATATTGAATTCTGAACTCTCATGGTTTAGTAATAAACGCGCGCAATAACGATGGAACACTTTGACCCTTTTTGAATCCACGGCTTCGACTTTCGGCTTCAGGCTCCGTTCTCTCGTCTGAAGCCATATAAGCACGTACACAAAGCACGCGCAATGTTCAAAACAAGTGACCACGGGGCCAAGCTATCCTAAAGCCGATTCCAAAGCCGAAGCTGTCGTTTCGAAAAGGTCCTCTGAAGCTTTTGTTTGTGGTGTGACGTCAACGCGCGCGCGTGTAGTTACATGGTGAGAGGTCATGTTTCCAAGCCGAGACCCAAGTCATGATCACGACGAGACAGCCCCTTTAATGATTATTTTGCAGTTTTGTAAATAGTTATGTCTACTGCTACAGCTGGACCAAAAAGTTTTTACTAGCATTTACTGCATTTTTTTTCAGGCATGTTTATTTTGAGTTTGTATATTATTTGTTTGTAAATATCTTCCCTTTAAAATAAAACTTAATTAGAACGGCTACAGGGAATTGCAATTTATTTATATTAACCAAAAATAATAATCAGTATAAGTTGCATTAATTTATTGATAATAACAGTCAAACTTATAAGTCAAAATAAAAATATTATGATCAGTAATGCATGAATTAAAATATTTAAAATTTATGTATAAAACAGTTCACAGGGTCAGAGAACAACCCATAGAAAACGAATGGATGTATTTTGCTAAGTTACATTGCAGCTAGCTGGTGACATGCGACGATACTAGGGTAGAAGTTTGGTCCGTCCAATTAAAACTATAGTTTCCATTTTAAATTTAATTATTAACAATAACCTATTCAGCGCTCTTTTCATAATAGATTGACTTCTTTTTGTATAAAGCCATAACATTTTAATTGTATGCGTGTAAATGAAAAAAACTTATAAAATGTAAGACCTGCTGCCGTCGATTTCACAAAACTCTTCCTAAAGTAAGACTAATCTTAGGACTTAGGACGAGTCCCAACCCTGCACTGTAGCATGCAGACCTTAAGATTAATCCTAAGTTAGGACGAGTTACTCGTCCTAACTCTAGATAAGACGAGTCCTAACTCTTTGTGAAATCGACGGCAGGTTTCAAGTGGGGACACTGGGGGTAGGATGGGTGGGGGCACGGATGTCAAGACAAAGGCCCCCGCACTGCAAAAACTGGGGTGTTAAGACATCTTGGGTGTTGTCTCAAACCGAACAGAAAATCAACATATAGTGTGTTAAACTAACAAAAGTTGATTGTTTTGCAGAAATTAGTGCTATTGTAACACCCTATGATGTAATTAGATTCTTCTGGCAACCAATACCCATGGTGTCATTTTAAATCAACAGGTTTGTTGCAGTGCAATTTTACATAACATTGAAGTGTTTATTCTTCATAGAAATGCAATATCGTGATTGCGTACCGGTGTCGCATGCAATTATGTCCTCTATGCAATACTATCCACAGGACGTTTTTGCATGCAATCGTGTCCGCCCGGACGCTGTTGCATAATGCAATTGTGTCCGCGCGGATACATTTGCATATGTAGTTGTGTCCGCCCCGTGCAAAACCGTCCTTGCAGTAAATTAAAAGCCCTTGGTCGACGGAACACGTTCGCCATTTTTTTACAAGCTAAGTGAATGACATGGGAAATGTTTGGCCCTTGGGTATTCGCTGCAAATATATGCTGCATGTACGTAGGTTCAGTGCACGCACGCACGCTCGCTTACGCGCGCACATACAAGTACAGATATGTACATGTCCTCCGGACGGTTTTTGCATAGCCCCGGACACGATTGAATATGCAAAAGTGTCCGGAGCGGACAGTATTGCATGCCGTCACAATTGCATCTGACCCCGGCGAATCAGTCCGACACTCAAATTGGTCGTTAAATTCCAAGATTTATAAGAAATTATCTCAGTGTTAAACTTTACATTAAACATCGCCTATATAAGTTGTCTACTCTAATTGTTTACAAAATCCGAAACAGGTTTCTGATAACGGCGAATTCTTTAAAAATGTAGTTGATAATTAAACATTGAATTCAAATAAAGCTGCATTATAGAACCCGATGCTTGCAAATCGAGTTGATTTCCTGTGTTGACTTCCTTATTAACGAGTTTTTCCCTAGTGGGAATAGTTTATTATTGTATGTGTTATTATAGATTAATTTCGAAAGAATTGTTCCCGCTGTTAGTGCTTTTTTAGCTTCCATAAAAAAAAAAAAAACACTGGGCGATGTACACGTAGATATGCGTACACGTTTGTGTCTACGACTTGTCGTATGTACGAGTTTGTTGGTGTACGAGTTTGGGGCACACTGGTTGACCAATTGGCGTACAGGCTGTCATACTACACCACATAGAGTTATATATAAGAACTAGAGGGCGCACTGGCCTATATACGCGCCCCGGTATGCGGACAGGCGGCCATTTTCTAAGTTGACAAAACAGCTATCTCACAGCGTGTGTTTGTGCGGCCATTTTGTAAGTTGAACAAACAGCATCGCGTGAGCGTTCAAAAAAAAAAAAACCTCAAACGTGTATAAACGTGTATATTCAATGCGCGTGCATAATGACGCGCTTGTCATCTTGCGGTCCCGTGGCGTTTGTGCACGAAGCATCACTCGTGCGCCCTCTAGTTCTTATATAGTACTCTGTGTACTACACCTATTCTGGGTAGAAGGTAGGATATCGGCAGAGAATGCTATTTCACATGCTTCCACTTTTGTGGATCGAGGAGACCTGCACTAAATGTTATGTTTCCCTGACAACGTCAACAAACATGTTGCATGTACGTGTTACAATACAATGATGACCCCCCCCTTCTTATAAAGCAACCCTATGGTGAGTCTCCATCTCGCTCCATAACAAAGCGTTCAGTGAAGCGCGACGAGCTACACCCTTCGAGCATCCGGGTTTGGGCTGTCTTCATTTGTAAAGCTGCTTAGAAAACACCGAGGGGTTTTCTATACAGTTTGGTGTATGCCAACACGATTAGACCATTAAAGACGCTAAACACGTTTGGTCATAATCGGCAAAGACCAATATTCTCACTTGGTGTATCACAACATTATGCATAAAATAACACATGTGTGACAATGAGGGCTCTATTTGTCATTGAAGTTGCATAAGAATAATACAAGAAAACACACCGTCGTTGCATTACTTTGTGTACTTTTATGTCACCACTAAAAGGTTTCAGCTAAAGTCTTTAAATTTATTGTTTGAGTGAGAAATTACCCCTTTCTCAAAAACCATTTTGCTTCAGAGGGAGCTGTTTCTCACAATGTTTTGAATGCCTATTAACCGCTATCCATTACTCGTTACCAAGAAAGTTTTTATATCTTAACAATTATTTTTTGGAGTAATTAACAATAGTGTCCAGTGCCTTTAAGTTAAGCCTTTCTTTCATCGTAATGGTTGACTGACCTTCTTCTTCCGGGTTGTCTGCCCGTCTTTGGACTGCGTCACATAATATGCAGACCGTGGAGGAGCTTTTCATTTCACATACACTGTAGCCATCCTCCAAAAGACCAGTTGGTCTTCTAAGTCTTCGTAGAGAATCGCATTTTTACGACTGGTGTATCTGTTGTTAACTTTCCAACCCCAAGGAAAGACATTTCGAAGACGCGTTTATACGATGGGATGTTTGATAGTGTATGTTTTACCTCGTCGATGTGTTTTGATGATGACGACACTGTTGTTGCTGAATACAATTGAACCACATACGGCTCAGCCTTCGGACATCTCGCCATTATTTCTCATAGAGTTTGTCGATTTGATACGAGAACTATTCTGCGAAGGGTAAGTGTTAAGACACGTGCATGTGGTTTTAAAGGCACTGGACACTATTGGTAATTACTCAATATAACTGTGAGCATAAAAACTTACTTGGTATCACCATGCCTCCATGGTATTACAAGCAATGGCGAGCTGTTGAAGTAACGTAGTTTTCGAGAGAGAAGTTATTTTCCACTAAAATATTTGAATTTGATTTCGAGACCGCAGAATTTGACTTTTATGAGGTCCGAAATCAAGCATCTAACAGCGCACAACTTTGTGTGACAACGTTTTTTTCCCCCAGTATTATCTCGCAACTTCGACGACCAATTGAGCTCAAATTTTCACAAGTTTGTTATTTTGTGCATAGTGTTGAGATATACCAAGCAAGAAGACTGGCCTTTGACATACCAAAGGTGTCCCGTGTCTTCAAGGATTCTTACAATAAATGTTTTCTTTCTAGTATCCTGAATAGCCTTTTTCACTTTTTCACCCTTAAACGTTTTGAGTTGTATCCCCACAATGGGATACACCAAGGACAACAAACCAATCTCTCCCATACAAACTTTGTTCGAGCGTCTATGATTAAGACTTGTACAACTTCTAGTTAGTGTAAAATCATCAGTCAGTTGACAACGTTGGTGACAATGTGCCCCCTTGTGACATTTTGTTTGGGTCGATATAGCCCAAGTTCAATTCAATATTGATTCAACTCCAAACTTATTACCAAACTAACATGTAAAATTAGTGGATACAATGATATATCATGTTCCAAAAAGCAGGGCTTGTCAAAGAACAACCTTTAGATAGAAAAAAAAACATAAAGTATATATTTTTTTTACAACAAACAACATCTAGACACGGGTGACCAAACAATGTGTTTACGTGTACTAGGTTTACACAAAGCAATAATACTGGAAATATAAATAGTTTTAAAACAACCTTCTGTTAAAAAAATAAAATAAAAAATCGGTTATACTAGAGAGGCAGGCAGAGAAAAGGGTGGGAGGAAAGTATCATGGAGTGGACGGGCCTGACGCTGAATGACTCCCTGAGAAAGTCTGAGAATCGAAAAGGATGGAGGTCATTAACTGACTGACAAATCTCCAAGGGGTGCCCCACGGTTAGAAGACTTCGAGATAGATGATGATATATTAGTCCTTATTTGAAGTGGCCACCCGGCCGAGGTTTCGAAATGGGCCCATAAGTAACTAATTTTGAAAAAAAAGTCTCATTGTTTTTGTTCTTCCCTTTATTATTTTACAGTTGCCCAACCAACGGGGCCCCGTGCATGAGAGGCATGCAACCGACTCTTTGCCAACATGCATGTCAAAATGAAGGTTGCCGAGACGAGCAGTGTCCACATATCGACGGTACGGTATCAGTAACAGCCTCCTCGGTATACGTCCAATATTCAGACTGAAATGTTTCCAAAAAGGTTGAGGTTAAACTTATACCACTGGCCGAATACTTCACAGAGGCAACGAGGGCGTTTGCCCCCATACCCACTGGTGATTGCCTTTGTGCCCTTGAAATGCTCCAGTAACAATTTCCCCTTAGAGTGCACATTGCACAAAGGAGAAATGCCTCCGTTCACTTTCAATAAAAGAAGCAGCAGGCTTTACCTTTTTATCTTAGCACTTACTAAGTCGTGATCTTTAATCATCCTTAAATCATAACGTTCAGTTCTTATCAGAGCTGAACAAATAATCTCCCTAAACTTGATAATGTATTTGTTTTGGTAGATTGTAGTAAAAACAATGTACGGAAACTTGATAATAAAATTTGTTTTTATTTGATGTATTTTTTGAACATATTTGACGTTGGCATGTGGAATTAAGTTTTTAAATTCGATAATGCTTAAATAAACCATTTTTGAAATGAGTTGAATTTTGGATCTATTCTTGGTCTTCTCGTAGCGATTATATTAAACAGTGAATGAGTAAGACACCACTGAAAATCACTATAAGGCCACGAGTAGAATAGTTTTACAGGACAATCAAGTTATACCAACAGTAATATATTGTAGTTTATGTCCCTTCGTCTTCACAGATTGGTCTATAGAATCAAACATCTCGTGTACATATTCCCAAGAAACCCTTTGCATCTTTGAAGATGCAGTCATCTGCCAAGACGCAGAGGATAAAGGCGTCTGTGTTTTTAAGAAGTTGGATGAATACGAAAGCGTATCCCTCTGCAAATGTAAAAGCCAACCAGGGGCAGAGGATGATTACCAGCTCTGGAAAAATAGGTAAAGATAAACTCTTGGTGGCAGTAGACAGGGGGGCTGATCAGAGCTGTTTATTGAGAGAGTTGCGACATTTTGATCTCCCGCTCAATATAGGCCCTTCCGAAACCACGGCTTCAGCTTTGGCTCCGTTCTTTCGTCTGAAGCCATGGGCACGCACGCAAAGCACACGCAATTGCCAAAACAACTGTGGAGCCTAACCGAGTCTGGAGCCGAAGCCGTGGTATTGAAAAGGGCCATCCTAAAGATCAATGGATGCACAACAAATGTGCAATTTGAAGCCTTTTTGGGCCCAAACAATGCATGTGTGCATTTAGGGTGCCACACTAATCTGCACATTGGGTTCTGATGCATTTGGACAGAAAATGAATAAATAAGTTCATAAACCAAGTGACCAAAGAAATTTTTTTTTACTCTCTAACTACACGGCTCTGGGGGAGGGTTCAGAGTTGTGAATTTTATTTTTCATTTTGCTACACATGAGACAGCACATTAAAGCGCCGATGGGGAGACGAATGAAAAACGAAATGGAATGTTTACCATTTTATGTGGGAGGAAAACCCCTCTGTGAACACCAAGGTAATCAGGAGGGGGGGGGGGGCGCTGAAAATCCAACGAACGTGCAAGGTTTTATTGTGAGGTGGGATTCGGACCGGGGTCCGCAGAGGTGGAAGGCTTAGGGAAGAAACCCCTATGCCAACCTACTGACGAGAATGTTGTGACAACGTGAGGTTTTTGGTCAAAAACAAATACAACACCGCGTATTTAGTTACTAATCTTTTGTTATTTCTCACTCGGCATCAGTTGCAATGAAGACGAAGACAGAGAGCCGTTTGGAGGTGAAAAGCAATCCACTGAGCCTCCTCCAAGCGATGGAAAACCAACTCTTCCAATGACCAAAGTACCACCGATTGATAACACGGGCGGGATGATCAACATTGCAGTCCCTATTCTTTGTTCTCTATTGGTCGTTGTGCTTGTCGTGCTTCTGGTGTTAGCTGTGAAGCTATGCAGGCAGAGAAGTGGAAACCCGGCTCTCTTGAACAACAAAACTCCGTAAGCTTAAAGCTTGAATTTTTTTTTAAATGTTGTTCTCCCTTAGCCTTAGCAATCTTTTAATTATTCTGGTGTTTCTTTATGGAACAAGTTGCATGCTAAGGCACATAATGCATTCGTCTATTAGTGGTTTTCAAAATATGTATATTATCAAATTAATTTTCAAGTTTATTTTAATCCTCTTGGTGTTTTTCTTGTTAAACATCTCTAATATCTTTTACTCTGACTGTACGTGTATTTTGAATTAATTATTTTCTAATTATTAAGACACGTGACTTCTAATAAAGATCTTGAAAAAAGGTAGATGTTAGGTTAAATTAACGGCTATTTGGACCTCACAAAATGTAATAGATGTTAAATTTGCATCGGGGATAGAATATCAATTTTGGTTTTTACCAATAATCACCATGTGTGTAAGTACTGTATACTTTCCCGAGTTCTGTGGACAAAAATCTTCATCTCAAGTTCATCAGCCATGAACATTTTTGTTCATGTTTAACATGTATGTTGTGTACTGTTTGTTGCATATGCTCAAGTTGTGTTTTCTTTCTCTATCTATCTGTTACTAAAATGCTCAGTCTATGTTCTTGTTAAAGAAAAGCAGAAAGTCCACGAAGTATTCAAATTTATTTATATTATAGAGATGCGGCACTTTGAGTAGATTTTATCACTCCAAATCATTATGTTTAAATCTGATTATTTAATTATTTATTTGTAATTCTATTTTTGTGTGTGCAGGAATGGAACCAACAACTCAACAAGTGAAGAACTTAAACCAAATGGTAAGTTGTTGTAGAAACCACAATTATTCCTTAAATGCACCGGGCACTAGTGGTAATTGTCAAAGACTAGTCTTCTCACTTGGTGTATCTCAACATAATATGTACAGAAATTTGATTGGTCGTCAAAGTGGCGAGATAATAATGGGTGGGTAAAAAAAAACACCCTTGTCACACGAAGTTGTGTGCTTTCAGATGCTTGATTTCGAGACCTCAAAATCAAATTTTGAGGTCTCGAAATCAAGTGTTGAGTGTCTACACTAACATTTTTACAAATATATCACTTCGGACAAGATGGTGAAACCTGTTTTAATTTCTCTTTACGTCAATATTGATACCCTCTACAGTATCCAAACGAGCATCTCAAGCTTTACCTCTGGTACCTAGCGAGTATCCACAGTCGTGCTCAGACGACCACACGTATTATTCGTTAGATCATGACGTCAAAGATGAGGGGAGCTCCTGCTATGTGATCCACGAGAAAAATAGTGCGCCATCTCAGCCCGACAAAGTCGTAAGTACGGAGGATGCCGACCATAAGTATTCGGTGCTAGAGAAAACACAAAGTATTGGGAACATAGGAGTGAGCGACCCAGATTACACAACCTCTACAGAGGCTCCTGTTGAAGCGGAAAGCGACCGTTCCCCAGTGCTGATGATGACTGAGGAGAGCGATACTCCACTCAAGCGGTATGGATATGAGGTTGCCGTGGTTGCGCCACCGAAGGAAAACATTCGTTCTCCGGTGAATAAGACTGCAGAGAGCGAGACCAATACCGTTCAATCTGGATACGAGGTTGCCGTCGTTGCACCTTCAAAGGAAAACACTCGTTCTCCGTTGGATAAGCCTGCAGAGAGCGAGACCATTAATGTTCAATCTGGATACGAGGTTGCGGTCGTCGCACCTCCAAAAGAAAACAGTCGTTCTCCGGTGCACAAGCCGGCAGAGAACAAGACCGCTAGTGTTCAATCTGGATACGAGGTTGCGGTCGTTGCACCTTCAAAAGAAAACATTCGTTCTCCGGTGCACAAGCCTGCAGAGAGTGAGACCTCTAATGATCAATCTGGATACGAGGTTGCTGTCGTTGCAACTCCACGTGCCGACCCAAGCGACTCTGCCCTCTACGACCACTTCGACAGATCGACAAGCCGGCTGTCGAGTGTGGGCGACCCTCCTGATCAAGAAAACAGCGACTACCAACATTTAGTGAAGGTTTAAAAGTACAAGTGGTCTCCTAATCTTGATCTTTTAAACTTTTAAATCGCCCATGTTTCATTGTATTCAAACTGCATTCTCAACCCAGGGCCCATCCCCAATTGCATAGAGCTGCTCAAACACAACATATTGCTTATCAATTTTCTGCTAAGCAGAAACGAGCAGGCTACCAGTCCTGCTTATGACATGGTAATTTGGTTGATGACCTTAATCCTGAGAGTGTATTTTGTTATGCCAAGCTACTTTTTATGCTTAAGCAGCTCTGTGAAACCCGGTCCCAGGTTCACTAGGCTCACTCATATAACTTGTTACATGTATACATCGTTCCACACGCCAGTAGGATCGTAAGTCAGTCATTACCAACATTGGATATAAACCATAGTGATATGAACCATAGATGGAGCCCTTTACATACACAACTCTGTGTTACAGTCACCGTGTGGACAATGTACCAAGGGAAAATCGTATTTGTTAATAATGTAAATAACACTGTGTGGACGTGTGTAAGTCCACAGAGTTTTCCCAAGTCCTCAAAATATGTGGACTTCTTTATAGTTCTCAGGTCCACACTTTGTATGTAGCATCTTAACACACGAAACCGTGGTGGCCCACCAATGGTTTCGAACCCTTAGGGGTGAGTTACGTACACATTTCTCTAATATAATATTGGCTGTGTGAACTGGTGCATCTTGTGTTATACGATGGATCAGCACCATTTTCTTAACAGCAATAAAGTGCTTCTAGGCCATGTCACGTAGTTTTGTACGCCTTTCATAAGATATAACTATGATATAACAACCCTCTTAAAGTGGTATTCAACAACAAACCTTGATGGTCCAAAGGTACCTACTATTGTTGTTGTTCACACAACTTATATCATTTTAGCAAACGTGTAAATGTTAATAAATTGTTCACAAATCATTTAATCCAGACGTAGTTGTCAAAAATCATGTTAGTTGAATCTCATACATGTACATGGCACGAGCTGTAATATAAGACATGTAATACCAAAAATAAAATAAATAAATAAAATAGTTCAATTTCAGAAAGCTGACGTAGTTTGCTTCACAATATTTGTATTGTTCATGGTCTTTGTCAAGAGACTATATGCACATTGCATGACCAAAGTATTGACAAAAACTGCACCTGCGTGTGGGCATGGTCTTGTTTGGGTGTAGACGCAAACCATTATTTACACTTGGTATAAGAATAAAGCAAGGACCGCTAAGCAATCATTATGTACGTACATACATTGACGTAGGCACCGACCTTCGGGTGATAGGCATTCACGAATGTCACTGAAGCATGCCCAGCAACCCAAACGAAGGGCGTTTAGGTCCACGCAATTTTGAAGGTTGAAGACGATCAACCTTTTAAAGGTGTGATTTTTCCCCAATGTGGTATAGCTTGTTAATCTAAATGACTTACTTTAAAAAAGGAAGGGTTGAATTTTAAGTTTAGTACCTATCGGTTGGAGGTGCCATTTTAACTGCTCAGAGAAATAAACAAATTAAATCTGAGTACAAGGGAAATAGACCTTTATCACGCTGTCACCATTTTAGGCTATGTTCTCTGTTTCCATAACAGTAATGAATGCTAACATTAATTGCTCAAACATGGCACCAGACTATTATTTCGTCCAGCCTCAGTTTGGTTACAATGAGTTGGAGTAAAATCAAGAAGGCCTCATCGTGATAAAGCCCTATAAAGGCCTCGTTGGAGTTTAAAAGAGATCAGTGTTTTACTAAGATTATGAAACAGTTTATTTCCATTGTAAAAGGCACCGGATACTTAAAGTATTGTCTAAGACAATTTTTGTCACTTCGTGTATATCCCAACATAATTTGTAATGCAAAAAATAACAAGTCTGTCAAGATGTTGACTTAATATTGAAGTTGCAAGAGAATAATGTACATGTAATACGAAAAAGAAAAAAAAACCACTATTGCACAAATTCGTTTCTTTTTAGCTGCCTACTAAAAATCTTCATGCATGAAGTTTTTTTTAATATTTTGAGTGAGAATTTACCCCTCTCTCAACTTCTTCACTGCAGAGGGAGCTGTTTTCTCACAATGTTTTATACTATCAACAGCTCCCCGATTAGTCGTTACCAAGTAAGTTTGTATGCAGTCAATTATTTTGTGTAATTACAAAATGTGCCCAGTGTCTTTAAAGTCTAAATTGTAACCGGATATCCCTCACATACTTAGCAAAAAGCCTTAAGCATTCAGTTAAAGGCTCACATAAAGTCACATAGAAGATTTTAACTATTACTGTTCGTCACGAGCATAAAAAAATTACAAATATTTAAATATGTTTCCATTTTTTTAATTGTGCAATTCTAGTGTTCTGTATATCTTCCTGTAATTCAACGATTGGTCGCCATGGGAAATTAGCTTTTGAAGAATAAATTAGAATTAAAGACACTGGACACTATTGGTAATTGTCAAAGACCAGTCCTAGGTGTATCTCAACATATGCAATAACAAACCTGCGAAAATTTGAGCTTGATTGTTTGTCGGAGTTGGGAGATAACTATGGGGGAAAAACACCCTTGTCACACGAAGTTGAGTGCTTACAGATGCTTGATTTCGAGAACTCAAATTCTAAACTTGAGGTCTCGAAATCAAGTTCGTGGAAAATTACTTCTTTCTCGAAAACTATGGCACTTCAGAGGGAGCCGTTTCTCACAATGTTTTATACTATCTGCCTCTCCCCATTACTCGTTACCAAGTGAGGTTTTATGCTGATAAATATTTTGAGTAATTACCAATAGTGTCCACTACCTTTATATAAACGCATGTTTCTAATACATATTTGGCTTCACAACCCTTTTCAGCTCCAGATTATGTGAATGGTTCCCCTTGAACTCATCATAATATGCTGTTTATAGTCAACGTACGTCAAAACGTGTATGAAATGAAAGGTCCTTGAAAAAGGACTTGTTTTAGATTAAATTTAATAACTTTCTATACTTAAAAAATAACAACAACAACAACAGGATGTCTCTTTAACATTTGAAGTCCGACCTTGACCATTGGATCTTAAAATAAAAATTGTAAAGTCTGTACTTCATGTTGAACTCTTTTGTAGTCAGGCTACACCTCATATTCTTATTGTATGGTCTGCATTCATAACGAGTTGGTCATGCGTTGTTCATTCTGACGCTTACTGTGAGTCTATGGTTTAGGAATACGCCAGGGTGTGTTTACAAATCACAGTGAACTGGCAAGTGGAAACCATTTCAAGTTTGGGACACATAATGAGTCCATGACTGAGGTATACGCTGGGGGGTGTCTACAGCTCGCAGTAAACGGCACAAGTGAAACTCATTTCAAGTTTATTAGCCATTAAGACACATATCGAGTCCACAGTTGACGAATACGCTGGAATTGTGTTTAGAAAGTGAAATCATTTCAAGTTTATAGCCAGTGGGACACAAACTGAGTCCGTGAGTGAGGGATACGCTGGGGTGTCTACAACTTGCAGTAAACGGCACAAGTGAAACTCATTTCAAGTTTATTAGCCATTAAGACACATATCGAGTCCACAGTTGACGAATACGCTGGAATTGTGTTTAGAAATCGCAGTGAACGGGCAAGTGAAATCATTTCAAGTTTATAGCCAGTGGGACACACACTGAGTCCGTGACTGAGGAATACGCAGGGGGTGTCTACAAATCGCAGTGAACGGGCAAGTGAAACCCATTTTCAAATTTGTTTGCCAGTGGGACACAAACTGAGTCCGTGACTGAGGAATACGCTGGGGGCGTCTACAAATCGCAGTGAACGGGCAAGTGAAATCATTTCAAGTTATAGCCAGTGGGACACATACTGAGACCACGGTTGAGGAATACGCTGGGGGTGTTTACAAATCGCAGTTAACGGACAAGTGAAATCATTTCAAGTTTATTAGCCATTGAGACACAAACTGAGTCCGTGACTGAGGGATACGTACACGCTGGTGTGTATTTTACAAATCGCAGTGAACGGTTCAAGTGAAACCCATTTCCAAGTTAATTAGCCAGTGAGTAGAGCTACTCTGTAGAATGGGTAGATCCACGCTAAGGATGTGGCTTCTTGAATGGTCGACACACATAGACTATGTAAGAGTTATTTTCTACATGTGGCTTGGTGCTGGACTTCTAGCAACCAACAACTGTGTGGCACAACAGACCACTCAGTCACTCAGTAGCATACAGGTGACAACGAATAATGAAGAGGTAGACCTACCGACAGAATTGGGAGATCGCTCAGACGAATTGAGGAGACACTTATACAGGTAACCATAATAATATTGGTGTTATAGTTTACAAATAATCACATATCTTGGGGCGCATCAAACATGGGCGTCAATCGGGGGGGGGGGGGGGGCTGGGGACACAGGGGGACATCTTTTGGAGGGTGCGGGCCGCGGACCCCAGGCCGTAAACATTATGCCCCCTTCCCACCTTCCATGACGGATTGACGCCCCCGGCATCAAAGCACCCAACAATTGTTTTTTTTTTCAACATGTTACTCAAAGCTGGTTTGTTGAACATAGTAGAACAATTAAAGCACCTTCAATGCCCGTAGTGTGGTAACTGTTTACATTTACTGCGGCGTTTATCAGCAGTAGGGCCAAATTTACTCAACACTCGGGACACATGGCTTTACTGACGGACGGCTTCAAAAAACTATGCCTTTAAACATAATTGGGGCTTTGGTGCTTCGCTCTTGACTGCTCGGCCAAGAAACGTTATTTGAACAGCAGAATGAAGCTCGTTCTTTTAAAAATATACAATCACAAGTTGTCAGAATATTCAGTTTTGAAAACAAAATAAACATAAAAATTTTCCACAATTACCTAGCCCTGGCGGCACAATAGGAAGAGTCCTATATAGGGCTAACTATTACTATGATTGTTGTTTTGGAAGTGTTGTGTTTCATTTCCACTTTCTCTAACTTTAACACAATACAACAAACCACCATTATTGAATAAAACTTAATTCAGAGTGGTTCTCGCGGAAACGAGAACAATAACGGTTAATGTCCACAATTGATTTTTTATATTGACTCAAAAGACTCTTTTATTTCAATGTTTCAGTCCATTTGATAATGGATTATTTTCACATCCCCCCCCCAAAAAAAAAAACCCCAAAAACAAAATATAACATGCTATTTATAAAGATACTGTTAAAAGCTGCACCATGGTGTAAGCGAGTGAGTTTCTTTATTACGATAGTGAATATACCACTCTACAGTTCTGTTTACGATCAGATTAACAGGGATATCTCATTAATTTGTTAACACTATAATTTACAGGCAGTGGACACTATTGGTAATTACTCAAAATAATTATTGGCATAAAACCTAACTTAGTAACCCGTAGGGGAGAGGTTGATAGTATAAAACATTGTGAGAAACGGCTCCCTCTGAGGTGACGTAGTTTTCGAGAAAGGAGAAATTTTCCGCGAATTTGATATCGAGACCTCAGATTTAGAATTTGAGGTTCCGAAATCAAGCACCTGAAAGCACACAACTTCGTGTGCAAGGTGTTTTTTCTTTCATTATTATCTCGCAACTTCGAAGAGCAATTGAGCTCAAATTTTCAATGGTTTGTTATTTTATGCATATGTTGAGATACACCAAGTGAGAAGACTGGTCTTTGACAGTTACCAATAGTGTCCAGGGTCTTTAACATAATTTGTTTTGAACATATATATAGTGTTCAGGTTTTGTTTTAGCCAGAACATCTCTTGACTTTATTAACTGATCTTCTTGCCCAGCAATTGCACGGATGCTGAATGCATTGCTTCTCTCAGCCTGTGCTCTAACTTGTGTAACTCCGACTCAGATGATCTGGAATGTTTTACAGAAGGTGAGATAAAGAAGAGTGCTTCTAAACATTCATTAAATAAAACGAAACTGCATCGAGTATGGCGAACTTATGCTGCAAACGTTTTTGAAGATGAGTGTGTGACAGCAGTTTAATGTTTTTGCTTTAGACACAACAGTTGAAATTTCTCTAATTATCACTAAACCATTAAAACCTCCAAAACGCATACAATCCTGCGGTTGCTGTTCGTGGTCATGCTGTTATAAAATCCACCCTTTCTCTAAATCATCATTACTGTATAAAATGAATAAAAAAAACACGTGGTGGTGAGTGTGGGATACTGGAAAAACACGGGAAAGGAATTTTAATGTTTTTTAAAGACACTGGACACGTTTGGTAATTGTCTATGACCGTGGTCTCACTTTGTGTATCCCATGCATTAACTGACAAATCTGTGAACATTTGGGCTCAATGGTCATCAACTTGCAAGAGAATTATGAGAAAAAAAAACACCATTGATGCACAACTTTGTGTGCTTTCAGATGCATAATAAAAGGCTTCGGGCGTGAAGTCTTTTGTTAAAAGTGAGAAATTACCTCTTTCTCAAAAACTATGTTACATCAGAGGGAGCAGTTTCTCACAATGGTTTATACTATCAAGACAGCTCCCCGTTGCTCGTTACAAAGTAAGATTTTATGCCAACAATTATTTTGAGGAATTACCAATTGTGCCAAGTCAATCAAATATACACATAACACATGACAACACTGTATTAGTTTCAGATGAACAGCAGTGGAACACTCGCTGCACTGCAAAAACGTTGGTCAAATCATTTGTTGGGCAAAGTAACTTCAACAATTATTGGTCGATAATTGCCCAACAAAACCAGTAATTGGTGTTGTTGGGCAAACATTTTGTTTGCCAATTTTTTGTTTAAAAAGCGGAACAAAAGTTGGGCAAGTGTTGGGCAAATAATTCGTAATCTGAATTTATCTCAACTGTTGGTTACACTTTTGCTTATTTATTGGGCAACTTTTTTGGTAATTTTAATTAATTTTGATTGTTGGTTAAAATGATGCACATTAGTTGGTCAAAATCATCCGATCATGCGCACTACGATCAAAGAGTTGCCCAAAAGTTGGGTATGGTATAAAAAAACATAACGATATTTTCCAACATGGCGAGTGGAGGAGTGGCTGTGACGAGCGGGGTTGTCCAGTAGATATAGATCAAATTTGACGGTTAGTTTTTAACTAAATATGAAGTTGTGTTTTCTATTCAGTCGTACATAGTCGTGACAGTTGCAGAGGGAGCAACACAGTGACACAACTGTTGAATTAGTTTCAGTTTTAGTTTCAGTTTTATCATGCCATTATGTGCAATGCCGGTTGTGGCATGTATGCGTGTGCTTGCGCTGCAACTGTCACGACTGTGTACAACAACTGAACAGGAAACAAACTGTATTTAGTTGAAAACTAACCTTCCAAAGCATCTACAAACCACTGAGCACCCTCTTGATTTTGAGAGAGATGTCGAGGTCACAGCTCACTACCGTTTGCCATCGTGGAAAAGATATTTTCTATGCCTGGTTGTATGACGTATCACAGGAGAAACTGTAAATCAAAGGGTTAAATATATTCACCATTTGTTGGATAACACCGAAAAGGGTAAAATCATTAATAAAATCATCGCCCAATAAGTGGGTTATTGATAATGTATTAAATACCCAGAAAATGGGTAAACAAAATATTACCCAACTGTTGGTTAGCAAAATATACCCAACTATTGATGAGGAAATATTACCAAATTATTTGGCAATCAGAGTGCCCAACTTTGATGGGTAATATTTTGCCCAAAAGTTGGAGGAGCTCACTATTCGCCCTTAATTGGGTAAAAAGTTGGGCATTTTTTTACCAATTTTTTTTTACAGTGTGTATGTCACAGGGAGACACTTTGACATTCGTCTGCGGATATCAAGATGCCATAGTGTGTGCTGATGATCATGAAATATGTAGGATGAATGCAACTCTTCCAGGCAAATTTAACCAGTCATTCTGTGTCTGCACGAAAGACAGTGCAGCATGCATTACCTTTAACGATGACAGGTAATAATCCGAGGTTTAGCTTAATTTTGTTAAATTTATATTCATTTATTGTCGATATCCAACAACGGATAGCCGTCACTTACCATTAAAAACTATATTTTTCCTTAATACACGAAAAAAACATTCTCCTGAAGACGAGCAGAGTATACTGTTCGAAACGTCGGCTCTTTTCAGAGGCAACACTCTCTCACAAAAATATATTAATAACACATGGTATGGTTGTACCCGCACGTTTACTATATTATTTATAATTTCATCCTAATCAATCCCAATATGCAAAGCTTGAAACAATACTTAGTATAATGCCGAAGTTTTGTATAGCGCACGTATCTACCAAACAAGGTACTCAGTGCGCTATTATATAAACACTTTCAGAAAAGTTTTTTGAAGTTATGAAATCTTAGACCCAATAATGTAGAACCTCGTAAGAGTTTACAAGGTTCTACGGCGCATACAGCAGCCACAGCCAGGAATACCGGAGCAAACCCCTTCTGTTTTTGATAAGTGCACTGGGTTATTTTACATGCATAACACAACACATGGGACCAACGGCTTTACGTCCCATCCGAAGGACGAAGCAATCATTAGGTGGCTTGCTTAAGGACACGGTGTCACGGCTTATGTTGCATTTTTAGACTGCTTGAGATCGTAGGCTCAGTTCAACCCGAGGTGCACTATGAAAAAAACATTAAAAACAAGTGCGCAAGAGTCCATTCAAGTGCGCAAGGTTGACAATGGCAATGCTTTAATCTCAACCTATGCATATACCGAGGGATAAACTGTTCTGAAAGCAATCCAACAGTCTTCCAGGTGGTTGATAATTTTGTAGCTCAACGTTCCAGGGTTGGGCCCATGAATATTTGCAGGGGTGGGGTCTGCCGTCGATTTTTAACTAAGGGTTAATCTAAGGATTTTGGACGAGTTAAGTTTCGTAAAAGACCAAAGACGTGTGGACGCATTGAACCCATCTAAAGTTAGGACGAGTTACTCATCCTAAGTTAGGACGAGTTACTCATCCTAAGTTAGGACGAGTTACTCGTTCAAACTCGGATTAATTCTATAGCGTTTCATTACAACGGCTGCAGCCGTTGATTTATTAGGACTAAGTACGAGTTAAGTTTCGTATTCATAGACGTTAGGACGCATTGAACCCAGTTAGGACGGGTTTGTACTCGTCTCGTCCTGACTCGACATAGAATTGATTATAGCTAAATCGGTTGTTGGTGTGTCAAGCACATTCTTACTGCACGACAGACTCAGGCTCTATATATATTATAAGTTATCACACAAGCGCGAGTGGAATACGGAAAATATAGCGCTTCTGCGTCCCATATCCAACGAGGCCGAAGGCCGAGTTGGATATGGGACGCAGACGCGCTATATTTTCCGTATTTCCACGAGCGCGCGTGTGATAACGTATTTATCTTCAAGCAAACTTGGCGCGTGACATAAACACACAAGACGCATGGTAGTGATATTAGCCGTGCAATATAGGTTTTTATCACCACTCCATTCTGCCCATCTGATTGGAGGATTAGCGCGTACTTGAAGATAAATATTATTATTATTCATCTAATACAGCTGGGTGGTGGATGAAGGCACATCACTTACTAATAGTACTACAGTCCTGGTGATAGCGAGTTGTCTAGTGGTCGTTTTAGTCATTCTTGTCATCGTCTTGATCTGCTGCGTGTGTCGAAGGTGGGGGACGCGCTCCAAGAGACGATCGAGGTAAGTTGATGACCATGTCTTGTCAATGCCGACCTGTTTGCTGGGGGTGTGGGGGAGGGGGGGGGGGTGGGGTCATCTCCTAGGGAGGCCTTGAAAAGAGAGCGCTATCAGAAGTAATTGTACACAGTTCGTCGTATGGAGTCTCCGGTGGACAGAATCTCCTGCCATGCCGGTGTCATATGCAATTGATTGTGTCCGCCATGCAATACTGTCCGCTCCGGACACGATTGCATGCAATCGTGTCCGGGGCTATGCAAAAACCGTCCGGCGGACATGTACATTAATTTACATGTATGTACGCGCGTAAGCGGGTGTGAATGCACTGAACCTACGTAATGCAGCATGAATATTCACGTATTTTGTGATTGCAGCGAATACCCAACATTTCCCATGTCATTCATGACATGCACTTAGCTAGTAAAAAAAAATGGCGAACGTGTTCCGTCGACCAAAGGCGTTTAATTTACTGCAAGGACGGTTTTGCACGGAGGCGGACACAACTGCATATGCAAATGTGACCGGGCGGACACAATTGCATATGCACAAACCGTCCGGTGGACACTATTGCATTAATGTCCTCCGGATAGCATTACATAGAGGACGAAATTGCATGCGACACCGGCGTCTCAGAGAATTCTGTCCGCCGGGAGATTCTGTCCCCCATATGGGAAATCAACATGGGCTGAAGGTAGAGGATTCAAAAGAGGGCGCTATCAGAAAAAGTTTGTATACAGTTCGCCGTGTATGTGGGAACCAAATCGCCGGGGGACAGATTCTTCTGCCATAGACTGGCCCTTGTCAAGGATAAAGACAGGTACCTGCTACTCAGATCCAGTGATTCCATTGGATACAATGATATCATTGGATAAACGTGCAGTGACACGAGCTTTCCATGCCCAAACAGTACACTCCTATCACGTCCGCAATATAATTAATTTGGCTGCGTATCTCTATGAGAAATGAATGAAGGTCAAAGGTGAATGTACACGCCGGCTGGAGGTCGGTCTCTGGCGTTATTCACGAGCCTCGAAGTGTGACGTCAGATGTTCAGGCTACTGCCATACTGGCAGCTCCCACACTATTTTGTTGCCTATTAAAGTAAAACAAACAACCATTGCCTAACCATCACTCATTTTTCGCCTCTCTAGAACTTCTACATTGAAGCTGGATAAACCAGAAGGTATGTGTAAAGCGTTTTCATAAAAAAAATAATACTGGCAAGTTAAGCCATCAACACCACACGAAATATGGCCCGCTCTCGGTGCGTCTCCAATGACGTTGAGCATTCCCACTATATATAACAATTATAGTAAAAGTGGGTTTCCTGTAGAGCTCATATCCGTCACTTAGCGCCGCTCAAGGTGCTTCAACATTCAGTATTTTCCTGCAAGGTATGCGGGACTACGTTTGGATTATAAGGCCTACTATTTACAAGCACCATGTAATGTTTTACAGGTTCTGTGGCGCATCACGAGTTTTCGTTAACTTAGTGATGAAGGCCGCCAAGAGTTGGTCACAACAACAGAAACTTTACAACCGTCAGAAGTTTTTATTTTTTGTTTTTTTTTACTTAACCTTTTATGTAACCCGTTGTACAAATGGGGTAATTTTGGGACGCTAGGTGGTATCAGACTTTACAAAGTAAATCCCTTTTTTTCTCGAAAGTATGCACATGCTCAGAACTACGCAAACAACAGACCTTTTCGCAATATCCCCATTGCGCAAGCGCTAACTGTTGAAAGAGGTACATGCTGGTATAGCTAGAGATCCAACTTGATCAAACTTGACTCAAACCTCATTCCACGCCCAAAGCGTACGTACCGAGTATTTTAAGATAAGGCCTAATGAACTTTACCGGGTTAGTCTGCCGCCACTTAGCGTTTCAAAGACTCCCATTACAGTCTGTTGAAGTTATAAGAGTTTCAGCCGTCTTTGCTCTTCTTTTGGTGTCTTCACAGATCTTGAATACGCATACGCGTACGGTCACCGAGATCGACCACTAAGCATGTTACCAGCGACAGATGACTCCGACCTCGATGCCGATCAAATTGACCATTACTACTGCCACCTTAAGCAAGAGGGACGGCCGAACAGACAGGGCAAAGGTCAAGACGACTCCGGACCCGGCCAGAAAGTTCTCACGCAAGACAAGGATGACAAAGAGTCTGATATTACACACACTTATTTCGTGCAAGAGAAGATGTCAACTGATGAGCCTGCCGAGATGTGCAGTGATGTGGATGAGAAAATGTCACCCACTGTTGACGAAAATGACATTAGCCAGGGCTCATACAGGGAACAGTCACCGAAAACGGATTCTGGGTATGAGGTTGCTAAAATTATTGAACCGACAGATAAACCTAAAGCGCAACGGCACATCAAAAGTTCTGGGTATGAAGTTGCTAATGAGCAACGTCATGGTGACGTCACTACGACAGCATCCAATCAGGAGGAAGCACCCAAACAAAATCGTGACTCTGGGTACGAGGTTGCAACTGTGACGTCAACAGGAAATGGCGAAGAGGGAAGAAACGTCCCCGATCGTCACAGCAATGTCACATTTGAACTGCCGAACAGAGAACAATCACCGAATATGGATTCTGGGTATGAGGTTGCTAAAATTATCGAACCGGAACTTCAGGATGAATACGATCATCTTGAACGTAATGAACCTTTTAAACCAAGAGAGGGTGCGATTCCTTAAACAAATTTCTTGTTCACTCAAAAGAGTGTGCACAACATTAAGTTGGAAAACATAATGTAACAGATTTGCACAAAATTTACTATAAAATTAATGGTAATTGTGACAAACAATATTTTTTGTTTTGAAATTACTGTTAAGAAACAATAATATTGTAAGGTTTTTTGTAACATTCCAAGTCACCATTAATGCTTATTTCGATTAGCCTAAAAATACCACGAGCACAACATCCTTGGCCCGTAAACGGAAATAGTTATTTTCATGAAGTTCTGAAAAACATTGTATTTATAGATGTACATAAATTTAAAGGTACAGGACACTATTGGTAATTACTCAAAATAACTGCTATCATAAAAACTTACACAGTAAAGAGCAACGAAGAGCTTTTGACAAACGGCTTTCGCTGAAGTAACGTAGTTTTTGAGAAAGAATTAATTTTTCAATAAAATATTTTAATTGAAATCGGGACCTCATCAACTTCCATTTTTGTCTCGCAACTTCGACGACCAATCGGGTTCAAATTTGCACACGTTTTATCTGATGCATATAAATATTGTTGAGATTCAAGTGAGAAGACTGGGCTTTGACAATTACCAAAGATAGACACATAAGTTCCCCTGTTGTTTTCAATGTAAAAAAAACCCACACAACCATGGAGGAAGGAAGGCAACCAACCGTGTGTTATAAGAGAGAAAAAACAACAAAAACGATCAAGCAACTTTATCAGTGGTTTGATATGGTTCTAAATGCACATGTTACCCAATTGTATAAATGAAAACTGTTATAATTACTTTGCGTTTCCATACGACTATGGTGATGGGATAATTTTGTGCTGTATAAAATTTTAGTATTGATGTAAAATATAATTAAAGAACTATTTCAAGGAAAGCAATTAAAAACACATCGAGGCTGCAATAACTTGTGTGTGTTTTGATGATGGTTTGTTCACGTTTCTTTGTACATTTTAATATAGCCTTTAATGGCGATATATATTTTTTTATAAGCTAGTTGTATATTTTTATATGTAACTATTTTTGTGTGTAAACTATTTTGTTGTATGAATTGTAATTTTTTACCGTATTGGCCGTTGGCCACGAAAAAAAAAAAAATAAACCATCTAATTATCTATATCTATCACTTCTCATTCAACGGTCGAAACTCTCTACTCTTTGCAAAAAGTTACTTTTAAGTACATTGATAACAAGTTTATTTTGTTGTCTTCAGATCCAACGATTTCCATCAAAATGTTTAAGGACGTTCTCTGGTGTTTGCACCGAATATTATAGATAAACGTTGCATCACTATATAGGTAGGATTTTTAAAAAATACTTTACGAGTTTGGGGAAACAGATTTGTCTTCAACCGGGGGCATACACTGATCACTCTACTAGGAAATGTGGTGTTTCATTCATTCATTTATTCATTAATTCATACAACAGTTATTTCAGAAAGATGAAACTACAGGTTGCAGTACGAAAGAGGCATGCAAAATGGCCGCACAAAATTTTGGGCAAATCTCGAAAAGCAGAGCGGACAAAAATACAAACATGAGCAACAAATAAATATTAAACGATTGTGTAGAGCAGAGGTTGGTTACAGGCAGTGGACACTATTGGTAATTACTCAAAATAATTATTCACATAAAACCTTACTCGGTAACGAGTAATGAAGAGAGGTTGATAGTATAAAACATTGTGAGAAACGGCTCCCTCTGAAGTTACGTAATTTTCGAGAAAGAAGTAATTTCCACAATTTGATTTCGAGACCTCAGTTTAGAATTTGAGGTCTCACAATCAAGCATTAATTTGAAAGCATACAACTTCGTGTGACAGGGGTGTTTTTTTTCTTTCATTATTATCTCGCAACTCTGAAGACCAATCGAGCTCAAATTTTCACAGGTTTGTTATTTTATGCATATGTTGAGAAAACTTGTCTTTGACAAATACCAATAGTGTCCACTGCCTTTAAAGGAAAATATTTACATGGGAATAAACGAAATGATGTACATACTAACGGAAAATTAGAACAAACCGATGGTCTTACAGCACTAAGTGAAAGGATATAAAACAAATTAGAAAACAAACGGCGAAATGGGGAACAAGAACATTTCTCCTATTGAGAATGGACCAACTCAAAAAACATTAACGACCGGCATATGGAAACAAACAAATACAGCAGAAAGCCACAATAAGCCCACTGCTTGAAACGAAGACTACCATTAAAAAAATATTGACCAGAAAAAAAAGGTAATTCCAAACTCCTTACCATTAAAAATGATTTATGGTATAAATAATAAGAACAAAAACATTGTTACTGGCCTATATATATATACCTCATTATAGACTTGGTTCAAAGTCAGTTCATATAGCGGTTTTCATCAACCAGTTTTTATGGTATAGCCTGAAATAGCGCCCTCTCGTGGATATCCAACACGCGGTGAAACTGAATGTAAACTTGATAAATATTATTTTGTTCAGGCAGCTAAAAAAAGCAAGTACATTGCATGTGCCCTTTAACATTGGGGCCGTGAGTTAGAGCGTGCGATAGCCAATCCGCGAGCGCTCGCAGATAAAAACTGTGATATCAGACTTGACATCAAGTCTAACCAGCAGACTCTGAGGTTAAAATTAATGGGCTGGGTACTTTTTGTAACACAAAACACATACCCACAGACTTACAATAAACTTACGCAGCTTGAAAATAATGATATTAGAAAGCTTCCCTTCAAATATTACTTGCTGAGGTCCTGTAATTTTTGAGAAATTAGTAAAACAAATCCTGACAATTCATTCAGCGTGTAAAACGTACTTTATTGACATTGACTTTAGTACAGCACCGCAGCAAGTAATATTTTACGGGAAGCTTACTTTTACAATTATCTTCAAACTGTGTATTAAGCTTGTAAATCTGTGGACATTGTGAAAGTACCCCTCCTTTAACAAAACAAACTATTACGACTGTCAAATTTGTTATGGTAAGGTTGTGATTTCCTGCTTCTGGTGACAGGTATAGCTCTACCACGGAGGCAGGAAATCATGGTTCTACCGAATAGAATGCAGTTTATCAGCCAAGAGTGACCCTTTCCTGTTTGTTATACTTGCATCAAGCTTGTATGTTAAAATCTAGTTCCTCATAACTTACATGTAACACTCAAATGTGTAAAAAGCCTTGCTCTAAAAGTCACTCAAAACAAAACAAAATCTGACATGTTCGCATGATTGTTCCTTATAATCTGACTTGAAGTTCGTGAAACGTCTCTTTTTGGGACGCTGTATGTGTGACGGATACACATGGTTGATTTACAGATTCACCACTGCAAATTTTGGATATAGCTGCTGGATACGGGTGTGCTGACGTATACTGTCTTTGAATCAAGGTAAGGTACAGTGCATTAACCATGTCGACAATATTATTGTCAATTGTCAACTGATATTAGTAATTTACTTTTGAAGGCACTGGACACCATTGGTAATTACTCAACATAATAAGTATACAAACTAACTTCGTAACGAGCAGTGGGGAGCTGTTGATATTAACTGTAAAAAACATTGTAAGAAACGGCTCTCTCTGAAATGTAGTTTTTTTAAAGGTAAATTCTCACTCAAATAATAAACTACTTCAGCTGAAGCCTTTTTTATGTACTGAAAGCACACAAATTGTGAAATAGGGTTCTTTTCTTTCATGAGTTTTTTCTTGCAACTGCGAGGACCAATCGAGTAAAATTTTCACAATTTTAAAAATTTGTATTCATGTTGGGATACACCAAGTGGGAATACTGGTCTTTGGCCAATATTAAACGTGTCATGTGCCCTTAAAGGCAGTGGACACTATTGGTATTTACCCAAAACAATTATTAGCATAAAACCTTACTTGGTGACGAGTAATGGGGAGAGGTTGATGGTATAAAACATTGTGAGAAACGGCTCCCTCTGAAGTGCCATAGTTTTCGAGAAAGAAGTAATTTTCCACAAATTTGATTTCGAGACCTCAGATTTAGAACTTAAGGTCTCGAAATCAACCATCTAAAACGCACACAACTTCGTGTGACAAGGGTGTTTTTTTCTTTCATTATTGTCTCGCAACTTCGATGACCGATTGAGCTCAAATTTTCACAGTTTTTTTAATGTATATGATGAGATACACCAAGTGAGAAGATTGGTCTTTGACAATTACCAATAGTGTCCACTGTCTTTAAAACACAAGAACAATATGTGTCTTGCTCCCAGACTCATGAGGTGATGGTACAACAATACTGTTTACAGAAGAATTACAGAATGTTATACAGAATACATGCAAGATGTAACTGGTCGTTCAGAATCCAGACCTAATAAAACTCTTTACCACAATATTTAATGAGGAAACAGTTTAACAAGTTGTTCATGTTGGCTCATTTTGTGTGTTTCGTAAAAAGAGAGGATATTATTTTCTCCACCAGAAGAAAAATCGCCCATTATTTTTTCTCGAAAATTATAGATACTTTTTCACCACAAGGACTTCATGATTTGTTTTCAATTCTCTTTTGACAAAACTATTGTTTCATTTCTCCAAGTATCCTTACACATAGGGTCAGCGATGGCCAATACGACAATGAATATAAAGGCTTCATTGGGGTCACTTCAAGCAGCACGATTTGCTTGGTTTCTCATCCTCCTTCTCGGGGGACAATTGGTCCGGTGCGACAATCACATGGGTACGAACGTGAACATTCCCTCCGATTTGACAGACACTGCAGCGGAGTTAAAGGGATACTTTTGTAATATGTAAGTCTAATTTTCCATTCACTATTACTTGTTTTTTTCTCATCTGACTGGCCAAAATTCTGTTAGTGCCGAGTTACAAAATGTTCTGATCATAATTTGATTCCAGAATTTATTGTCATAATTATCCTGCTAATAGTAATGATACGTTATTTTTATTTGCTAGTTGATTCAACCGGATAGTCGTTAGTTATCTGTAATGCCTTCTTGTCATGCATCAACCTCATGTACTTTAACTTGTATCTCTACATTTTTGTTTGAATGTATTTCCCTTTGTCATCTCTTTCTACCGTTATGTATTTGGAGATGCCTGTCTCTCCGCCTATGTTTTCAGTTATTATGTTTGTATTCTACAATTAAGTGCTGTTTATCCTATGTTTTGTATTGTTGTAACGGGCACATACGTCACAAGCCTCAGCTTTTAGGATGGTGCCTTCATGTGCCAATTGTGGAAAAATGTTCCATTCGATTAAATTGAATTGAATTGATAGTCAGACCTATAGGTAGAGATGTGCGTGTAACTGCATACCCAAGGTTTTCACTACGTCCGGTGTACAGGCTATTTTTGTCTACCGGATCTCGTCTTCCTCCCATAATTCGACAAATTGTGTAGAAATTGCGTCTGTGAGCGCCCTCTTTTGATTTAACTTCCTTCATTCCACGTTAATTTCGTTGTGCGACACAATACTTGACCCCCTGTCTTTATCCGCAGACGGGCACTGTTTTCCTAAACCAACTGCTCATTGGATACAATGATTTCATTGGATAAACGTGCAGTGACGTAAGCTTTCCATATCTGTGATTTGGTTAGTGGTGTTTGTCGGCTGCACTTTCAGTCGTGCAGCTTACACATAATAACAACAACAACACCAGCATACACATAATAACAACAACGAAACCCTCATAGGCTAACAAAAAAAACCCCCAAAAAACCGAGAAAACAAAAACAAAACCCAAAGCAGAAAACGAAGCAAACAGAACTTTTTGGTACTAAGGAGAATGCGTATGGCGATATCATAACATGTTTTACCCAGAGGACTCGAATCTTGTTCGGCTAATTAACGTTCATTTTATACATCGTGTTTTTACCCAACCAAATTCTACTTTTCCTTGTCAGAATGAGTTAGTGAAACGTTATTCATTTTGTACATATTAAAGGCAGTGGAGTAACAAGTTATGGGGAGAGTTTGATAGTATACAACATTGTGAGAAACGGCTCCCTCTGAAGTAACGTAGTTTTCGAGAAAGAAGTAATTTTCCACGGACGAATTTGATTTCGAGACCTCAGAATTAGATAATGAGGTCTCGAAATCAAGCATCTGAAAGCACACAACTTCCTGTAGCAAGGGTGTTTTTTCTTTCATTATTATCTCGCAACTTCAACAACGACCAATTGAGCTAAAATGTTCACAGGTTTCTTATTTTATGCATATGTTGAGATACACCAACAGAGAAGACTGGTCTTTGACACTTACCAACAATTTCAACCGACAGCTATTCAAATCAGTTAACAATAGTGTCCAGTGGCTTTAAATACAAATTTCAACTTTTATCATTTTAGCTGCAGCGACGTGATGGGGACATCATGTTTGCCTTCGGGAATTGGGTGCACCTTTTGTCAGAGGCTATGTCATCAGCCGAATTGGGCTCAGGGAATGGAACTATGTCAAAAGTACTATGATAGTACACCAAGTCCAGAATGTAAGTGTGTCGTTATTATTCGGTTTTTCTCATGGGGGGTCAGAGACGAAAGATCTCCAATGAGGAGCCCTGAAAGAGGGATGACAAAATCAGATAATTGTCCATTATTTCCGTTATATTATGCTGAGCGTGCTTATGATCCCAAGAGTGTCTGTTAAAGGCACTGTACACGGTTGGTAATTACTCAAAATATATACTGGTAAAAAACTTACGTTGTAACGAGCAACGGAGATCTGTTGATAGTATACAGCATTTTGAGAAACGACTACCTCTGAAGTAACGTAGTTTTTGAGAAAGATGTCATTTCTCGCTAAAATCATAAAAGACAATCTCCACAGAAGCATGTTTTTCTATCTGAAAGCACAGTAATTTGTACAATAACAAGGGTGTTTTTCCCTTTGATTATTTTCTTGCAACTTCAATAACCATTCGAGAATTTTTTGTCACAGGCTTGTTATTTTATGCATAATTTTGATACACCAAGTGAAAAGACTGGTCTGTCTTTGAAAATTACCAATCGTTTTCAGTGCCCTTAAGTCTGCTGCCAACTAGCATCACAAACCTCCCTAATATAGAATCAGTGATTTCATTGGAGACAATTATTTCATTGGCTAACTGAGTAAAGTGACGTAAGCTTTCCATATCTGTGTTTTGATTGGTCCAAGGTGATGTTTGGCAGCAGCGTGCATTTGTTCTGTAATGTATACATACGCGTTGGAATTGACTGCGAATCTACATGTGAAAAGAATACAAGGTCAAGGGTGCTTATGGACGAGGATTGACGTAGGCTCAAGGCAGATCTATAACATAAGAGCCTCGAAATAAGACGTCATAATGTTCAGGCTACCCCCATTATTTCTTAAGCCGTTGTCAGGATTACTTAAAATGTCATGTTTGCGTTTAAACTGGACACTAATTATTGGTAATTGTAAAGTCTTCTCACTTGGTGTATCTCAACATAGGCATAAAATAACAAACCTGTGAAAATTTGAGCTCAATTGGTCGTCGAAGTTGCGAGATATGAATGAAATAAAAAAAAACCTTGTCTCACGAAGTTGTGTGCTTTCAGATGCTTGATTTCGAGACCTCAAAGTCCAATTCTGAGGTCGCGAAATCAAATTCCTGGGAAATTACTTCTTTCTCGAAAACTACGTTAATTCAGAGGGAGTCGTTTCTCACAATGTTTTATACTATCAACCTCTCCCCATTACTCGTTACCAAGTAAGGTTTTATTAATTATTTTGAGTAATTAGCCTTCAATGCTAACATTATTGATACTTCTTTGTTATAGCTTTGTGCGATGATGATCAGTCGAGGTACTGTACGTTCGGTTCAGAGGCTGAGGTGTGTGAACATCACGAGAGTGAGGAGCCATGCATGTATTACCGACGGGACCTCTCTGGTGACATCTACAGATATTGCGTATGCGGTTCGGTTGGAAGTAGGCTTCCAAGACTGGGAAGGAGGTAAACTGTTGTTTTGACTTAGACTGGCCCCCTGTCTTTATTCGTAAGGACAAAGTAAGGATAAAGACAAACCATGACGCATAACTGCCAGACTGGTGTGTGTGTTTCCATACAATCACTTTCCATTGTTGAGAATTTTGATATTTTCATTGTTGATAAAAACCAAGCTGGCTTCTGGCTATAAGTCCGACTGTTAATGAAACACTTAAACAGATGTGTTAACCCAATTCAACATTTTTCGAACCCTTTGCTTGAATATTTGTGCACAGTTGTAACAAACGGAATGATATCCGTGTTTGTTTTGGATTTATGGCTTTCCATAGTTTTCCAACCTCGGCAGTCAAAAACTCAAAAAGCTGTGACGTTGCAATGGGAGACTTTTGGGCCGCTTGGTTGCAGCAGACTTACCAGTAAAAATCTTGATCTCGATAATCTGCGCATTCTCAGATTTACGTAAGCAATGGCAATTTACCTGTAAGTCTGCTGCCACCTAGCGTTCCAAAGTCTCTCTTCGAAAGGTCAAGGGTGTGCGATGGGTGGGATGGGGTTGGGGTCGTGCCCACAATTGTAAAACAACAAGATAATCGATTTTTTTTCATTTATGGCAATGTATTAATTTTGAACAGCTGTAGTGACAGAGAATCGGACAGTACGACGGTACGAATGTCGACAGAAATGCCGTCGACCACTCAGCCGCCCTCTGTTGCGACAACAATGCCCACTGGGGAGGAGCCGCTCGCCTCGCCCCGTGTAGCGACAACTCCGCAGGGCGGGGAGCCTCTCGCCTCGGCCACTATAGCAGCCATCGTTCTGGGAACTGTTCTGGGGGTTCTTCTGATTGCAGTCGCTCTTGGATTACTCTGTCTATTCAGAATGAATAGATTAAAGTGTGGAGCGGGAACAGGGTAAGCTAGTCTTAGCATGGTAACAAAGTAACTTGGAATAAATAATCAAACTATGTAATAAGTCGCCCCCTTCGATACGCAAGTTAAATCCGAACCCCATCTTGCAACTGAACAGCTATCTATAACATGAAGAAACACAAATATGTACAACCAATGCTCGTTGACTTTAATCTTCCATGACTTTTCTATTATATAACACAGTGCGGATATTTTTCAGTAAATGCAGGCACACCCCTGATATTATAATTGTAGTTGTCATTTCAAAGTCATTTTAACAAAGTATATGCTTTCTTTATGTGTAGCGTGACCACTACTGATGCGGGTATCGAAATGGCACAAAACGGTAAGAATAGATCTGTCGAGTTTTTTTATATATTTTTTTTACTTATTTTTGTTTAACACAAATGAACCACCACCACTACCACAACCACACCAGCAGGACATCAACAGAAACAGCAGCATACATACGCAGTATCAGCAGGAAACAGCACAAAACAACAGCAATATTAACTGCAAAGGCAGCAGCTGCTGTAGCAGCAACAGTTACAGCAAATAACAACAACATCAACAACTCAACCACAAAGAAGAAGAAGACATAAGAACAAACTTAAAACAATCAATACACAGACAAACATAAACCTAAGCATTACCCCCACACTACAAAATAAAAGTACAGCCACCATGTTCCCGATAAGATGATTAATTATTTGAAATGGCATAATCATTTTTGTCCCATTTTGAAAGCTTCAGTTTTAGCTAGTTGATCCGTTGATCCGTTGATTTTGTTCGACATATTGCGTCTCCCCTGTCTAAATTTGATAATCTATACTGCTGTGTAACCCTTTTTCATTTTTTTGCCGTTCAAACTTTTATCATTTTAAACTAATTCAAAGCAATGTATTTTATCATATTTGATTAACCAATTATTATTTTCTACACCAGGCAATGGAAGCGGTCGAGGTCAGGGGTCAGTTGTTTCCACTAACGCCTATGAAGACACATCGACAACCCCGGATGGCACATCTGAGCATGCATACAAATCCTTAGATCTGAGTCACGAACAGAGTCATTACTACTCCCGGATCCCAGAGAAGAGTGGCACCCCCGGTGCTCGAACTACCCAGGAGGAGGTCACACCCTCAGCCCCGCCCATAGAAGGTCATGACCAAAATACGGAGGCTCAAGAAGGACATGAATATTTTGTCCTTGAGCGTGAACAATCGAAACGATCATCAGAGGCAGGAAACTCAAACCACGAGTATTTTGTTCTAGAGAAAGACCAGGGGGAGGGTGGGGAAGATGGAGATACTCCTGGGAAGGAGGTTGACAGTGCCATTGTATCGAAACCGGCTGCCACACATGAAGGTTACGATCGCATAAAACTTTCACCACAACATAATACTGCTGAGAACACTTACAGTCATTTAAAACCTAACCCTGTGAAAGAGGTCGAGTATGACCATCTTGCTAGACCTGGACACACATGAGCGGTTGGGGGCGTCTTAGATCAAGAGAGAAGAGATTAAGGCCGTATTCGAATTGGCTATACGGCTACGATTGTTGCTAGAGATGTTTCTAAGGAAGCCCTAGACTTAAACGCACGATGACGCGAAAATCTAGCCGCAACCCTAGCCGTAGCCGCTAATTCGGACAAGGCCTATCACGTAGACCGTGTCTAAAATGGCGGATATGGCTACTCAAAAATTTCTCAAAATGCATTATACTCTCAATTGCTACTGTACTTCGTATAGATAAAGTAAGTTTTTATTGCCATTAGGGGCCTAATGTAGCAAACGTAAACAGACGCTTTTAAAGGCAGTGGACACTATTGATAATTACTCAAAATAATGATCAGCATGAAACCTCACTTGGTGAGAAACGAGTACTGGGGAGAGGTTGATAGAATAAAACATTGTGAGAAACGGCTCCCTCTGAAGTGACGTAGTTTTCGAGAAAGAAGTAATTTTCCACAAATTTGATTTCGAGACCTCAAGTTTAGAATTTTGAGGTCTCGAAATCAAGCATCTGAAAGCACACAACTTCGTGAGACAAGGGTGTTTTTCTTTCATAGTTATCTCGCAACTCCGACGACCAATCGAGCTAAAATGTTCACAGGTTAGTTATTGTATGCATATGTTGAGGTACACAAAGTGAGAAGACTGGTTCTTTGACAATTACCAATAGTGTCCAGTGTCTTTAAGTATTGAGTTTTCAAAATAATGTGGACATTGTGTTGAAAGTAATGGTCTGAATTCCAGATGAACATAAATCGAGTTCTATAAAACGAAGAAGGCTTTCAGTTTTTTTCAGAACCGAAAGTTCCGGAAGAAGTGACCAGTATACAGACAGATATCTTCAGTCTTTTGTAGAACATTATGGAGCTTATAATACTGTAAATGATATCAATATATTTTGACTGCAATTTCTTGTAGTAATTTACTGTTATGGGCGTTCAAAAAAGGAAAAAGGGTAACAAAGAAATAATATATAGAAGAGTTTGCGGTAACACCATGATGTTACCGCAAACTCTTCTATATCTTATCTCCACCATGCAAAGTTTCAAATCCTACTTAAAGAAATAATATATGATTTTAGGCATTGCACAGTGAGGTATCAGTACATTGGTTGGCGCTAACGCCATGTGTGTATCTACTCAGCTGGCAAGTAGATACACACATGTTGATACCGCGAACCAAATAAATAAAGAATTAATAAGAAGTAAAATTAATGTTTCTGTCAAAATGGATATTTTTGTACTTAATTAATTGATACAATGATGTGTAAATTTGTGGTAGATGTAGGCCTATAATGTTGTCGCCATTTTCATTTCTGTATTGCATAAAGAGTGCACGTATGTAAAACATTGAGTTAGAACAGAATTTACATTTTATTAAAATAACTGATAATGTCTATTTGCCCCTCTGTTTTCTTTATGGAAGTTGTTCCTCGATAGAGTAAGCTGCAACTAAATTAAAACAAAGAAATATTGACAAGTAAAATTAATGTTGGTGTAACAATGTTTTCTGTGTGTATGAATGACTTAAATGTAAATTTGTGGTACATGTATAATGCTTTCGCCATTTTCATTCCTGCATTGCACAATGATTGTATGTAAAACATCAAATTAGAACATAATTTGTTTTGATTAAACAGCTGAAAATATATACAAACTTGCCTCTCTAATTTAATTAAGGTATTAGTTGATCTTTGTAGAGAAGCTGCAAAAAGCTTTACTGGTATTGAAATTCCTCCAGTATTTACTTGACAACACCTAGAAAGTGTTAGTTATTACCTATACTACACTCTTGGTAAAACTACTGTAGCCGTGTTATCACATGTAGACGCCAGAAAGAATACGACAATTGAACGGGATGGGAGACAATTGAACGCTAGGTGGCAGCAGACATTTCAGGTAAATTTCCTAATATAGCTCTGAGCATGGTCACATTACCCCAGAACTATGTATTTACTTGGTGAGTCTGATCCCACATTGAGTTTCCCAACAGTCTCAAATTCTGGTTGAAAGACTGCTAAATCGATGATTTGGAAACAGATAATTGATTTCAGCCTCTTGGAGATAAAACAAATCAACTTAATAGACAACACCGTCCTAGAATTGCAAAGGTCATGGGTTCGAATCCCACCCGAGTAATATGCCTGTGATTTTGTTCACAGAACTCGGGAAAGTAGTGAGTATACAGTGCTCACACAATTAATCGGTGTGTATGGGTAAAATCAAAAATGAATATTCTTTGTCCCCGATGCAATTTAACAACAATTATAAGTAACGTGTAACAATCGGGAGTTCTTCAAATTAACACAGTACACAAAATACACACTTGTGACGTCCAAGTCTCTTACAAATTCTATTCCATTCTTACCCAATCTCAACATCATTGATATAAATGACATTGCAGTAAATATTTATCCTTCAAACGAACCATTGATATAAGAAATAAAACGCCGCGATCAATATTTACACGGGAGCACTACGACCTTTTATATATAAAAAATCAGAAGACATTCCCAAGAAAACTATGGCAACTTGAGGAGCCGATTACTTAGTCCAATCGAACTTTGAGCCCGCGAAAGAACAGAGACTTCACCGAGCGCGAGTAGAGGGGTCGCCACACAGCCGTTGTGACGGCACACATATTCAGCTCAGAGAAGCAGACGTCCTCGAGAGTCCACACCGGGTTGCATGCAGTGCTGATTAAAGTGACAGCTTGGCTCGGCTCGCTCGTTCCCCTAGCCTCTCAAGTCGGGTTGTACGTTAACCTTCTTGTTTGCTCAACTAATAAAACATGAAGGGTGTTTTTTTTTCTGGAGATGACAATTCTGAGTAAAATTCATTTGCTGTTGTTAATTTTATCATGCACAAACCAACGCTGATTCACTCCTCAGTCCACGTGCAATATGACGATGACCAGCACTTCGATGTTTATCTCTGAACTTTGAATAGCGGTAATGGCATGATGTTTACGATTTTTGCAGTGAATCGAGTGTTTCTTCCCGGAATTGGAAGCATGTAATCACTTATCCCGGGTCCAGACTTAGTCTTAAAAATCCTTCGGTAAATGTTGGCCAAACATTATCTAAGGGTTCTTTAAACTGCACGCTATTTCCAGTTTTCCATTCAATGTTACCACACGTGCCTCACGCATGCGAAGCTTGGTTTTAGCCGAGTTTAGACTGCCTCAAGTTGAACCCCGATGACCAACTGCAGCATGAACGCTACATCTGATGACCAACCCTTGAGTTTTTCGACCGGGTCGACAACACCGTGCGACCCGGGCCAGGACCAGGACATGGACGGGGAACTACCGTACCTCACCCCCGTGCAGGTCGCCGTACGCGTGACCACTCTCTCGGTCATTTGTATAGTTGGTGTCTCCTTCAACACCTTGAATGGGTTGATGCTGCTCAAGTCCAAGAAACCAAGATCCACGATGCACGTTCTGATGTTGAATCTTGTTTTGGCTGATTTGACCATCTCTCTTACGTGCATACCAATCTCTATTCTGTTTGAAGCTAGTAATGGAAACATCTACATACCCAGCGGACTCTGCAAGTTTTCTGGTGAGTGTCATAAGTCACCCTTTTGAACTTGGTGAGTGTCATAAAATCTCACCCTTTTTAATTTTAACTCAAACAATATCTTGTTTGCTTTAGCTTCACCTTCTTATACGGGCGTTTATTTACTTTCTTTGGTTTCAATGGGTGGAGTAGGTCCACAATAAGTATTTGAGAACAAACATTGTCGCATTTCGTGATAGAGGCATTATTGAAGGTTGAGGTTTCTGTAAGGTTTTTTTGACGTCGTATGAAATTGAAATTTAAAGACACTGCATGGACCCTATTATTAATTGTCAAGTACCAGTCTTCTCACTTGGTGTATCTCAACATACACATCAAAGAACAAACTTGTGAACATTTGAGCTCCATTGGTCGTCGAAGTTGCGAGATAAAAATGAAATAAAAAACACCCTTGTCACACGAACTTGTGTGCTTTTAGATGCTTGATTTCGAGACCTCAAAATTCTAATTCTGATTGTCAAATACCAGTCTTCTCACTTGGTGTATCTCAACATACACATCAAAGAACAAACTTGTGAACATTTGAGCTCCATTGGTCGTCGAAGTTGCGAGATAAAAATGAAATAAAAAACACCCTTGTCACACGAACTTGTGTGCTTTTAGATGCTTGATTTCGAGACCTCAAATTCTAATTCTGAGGTCTCGAAATCGAAACCTTGCTTGTTGCAGCGAAATTATATGAATGTTCTCGTCCATTAACTAATTATTGCGTGTTTTTTATTCCTTGAAGTTATCAACTAGTGTCAGCAGTGAATGATGAACCACCACTTTAAATGAATAAATTAAAACAGAAAAACAGCATAATAAATCTCATTCGGGCCTACAATCAAATTACATTACCAACTCCGTAGAAAAAGTTCGTTCTCCCAAGCCATGATGTTTTTCCGTGGTAACTGCACGTTTTACCGGGGTTTCCCATTAATAATCCCGTCTAACTTAACTTCAACCGTCAGCTATTCAAATCACTTTTAGATGAATTGTGTGTTTTTAGACGCTGGTGAAAGGCCTCATGCTTGAAGCCGCTCTCAGATTAAAGTTTGGGTGAAAAATTACCTCTTTATCAAAAACTACATAACATCAAAGGAGCCGTTAACATTGTTTATAATAATATCAACAGGGGCCAATTTCATAGAGCTGCTTAAGCATCAAATTAGGTTAAGCACGAAAATAGCTTGCTTATTTTGCACACGTTACTGGCCAAAATTTAACTAAGCACGGATTATTTTCCTAAGCAGAATTTTTTGCTTAAGCAGCTCTATGAAATTGGGCTTAGCTCTCCAGTGCTCATTTACCGAGTAAGTTTTTAAGTTCGTTTCCGAGTAAGTTTTGAAGTTGAGTACTAATACCAAAAGTACACACTGATTTAAAATCATGGTTATGGCTATCTCTAAATGGTGACACTCCTTAACGAGACCTTTTATGAATTCCGATGAACCACTATGCAGTCAGGTCACCAATATTCATGTCCTACTGAAATATTACACATAAGCAAAATAATAAGCACAGGCTGTCAGATTAAGCCATGACTTGTAGAAGACAGCCTAGACAAACAAACTACAAACAAGGAGACAAGACAAACAGGTAGCAAGAAAACATAACAAAAACAGACTGAGTTGCTAAAACAGAAATACGTATAAGCTAGCAGGGCTCAAGCAATTTAATAGCTGATCACATAATGTAGGAGCCAATTTCACAAAGCAATCAAATCCACCGCAAGACAAACAGACAGTAATAACAAAAGTGATTTGTATTGTGACATCACACTTTACTTGCATTTATGATCAATATTAGCTCTTTGTAAAATCGGCCCCAGAACTAAAAAATAAATATGACCAGTGATTATTTATTGTTTTACACCAGGCTATCTGCTCCAGACCCTTCTCATCGCATCCCTTCTGACCCAGTCGGTCATCAGCGTCATCCGCACCGTGGCCGTTACCCTGTCCGAGTCCCTCAAACAACGCCTTCCCAAAATCGCAGCCTACAAAATCGTCATCTTTGTGTGGTTGTATGGTGTTCTGACACCACTGCTGCCTTTACTTAGTCACGGTAAGTGTGGGGAACAACCGTAAATCTGAGCTCATGTTAAAGGTACTGGACACGTCTGGTAATTGTCGAACACCAGTATTTTCACTTGGTGTATTCCAACATGTACATAAAACATAGAGCTATATAATAAGACCTAGTTCTTTTATTCAGCTCTATGGCATAAAATAACAAATCTGCGGAAATTTTGTCTCAATTGGGCATCGAAGTTGCAAGAGAACAATGAGAGAAAAAAACACCCTTTGTGCACAGATTGATGTGCATTCAGAAATCTACAAAAAGTCTTTAAATTTGTAGTGAGAAATTGCCTCTTTCTCAAAAACTACGTTTCAGAGGGAGCCATTTCTCAACATGTGTTATACCATCAAAAGCTCTCCATTGCTTATTACCAAGTAAGTTTTTATGCTAACATTAATTATGTAAATTAATTACCAATAGAGGCCATTGCTTTTTGAGTCAATTTTTTTTTCTCGAAGTAATGTGGTTTGTAAAAAAATATAAATCCATTTTATGCCCCAAAATATGACCACGAGAAGCGTTACTGTCAGTAACGTTTTTCATATAGGGATTTATTCTACTCAGGATTTATTCGATATCAGGGCTCAGCGGCCGCTTTGATGAGGCCCATCCGAAGTGACACTAACCTCCAGTTAACCATTGGTAAACAGTCCAGCTTCTTCTCTGTTAATATGGATTGCAAGATTATAGTCAAGAATCAGTGTAGACAATTATGGTTTTACTTTTGTTGGGTTTGCGGTAACACCATGTAATGATAACATTTAATTAAGATTTAGTGGTTCTGAAAAGAACCGTAGGTTTAATTTGAAGTTTTGATCAGTTTTCGATCAGTTTTCGAAAAGGAGATAAATAAAGTCCAGAAATTTAGTATATGATTTGCAAAGACAACAGCCAGCACTTCTTATTTTGCTTCGTTTTTATTTTATTTTACAGACCACGGTTCAGAGGATCTGTTCATCTACCACCCCCGGTTTATCGCTTGTACAATTTCTGACATGCACACCACCCCTATGGGAGGTATGGTATACGGAGTGGCGGGCTTCCTGCTCCCCGTCTTGATCATCTGCATCAGCTACATCGTCCTCTACTTCTCCCTGAGGAGACACCTCCGGAAGACCCTCCTGGTCCAGGACAAGTGCAGCCGACAAATGTACGCCGTCCAGATGAGAGTCCACGTCAAGGTGGGATGCCTGGTCATGCTGGTAGTGTCCAGCGTGATCCTAATCTGGGTGCCGTTCTACATCGTCAGCAGCCTCTCCCTCTTCGACGACGTCCATGTCACGGCCTTGAAACGCAACGCGTCCGTCTGGCTCATCTACGGTGCCTCGTCGGTCAACCCCATCATGTATGGATTCATGAACAGCTCACTCCGCCAGGAGTTTAGGACTTACATGGGAGCGAAACATCCTAAGGTTGCCGAACACTTCGGTCGGTTGAGCTGCTGTTGCTGCGGTAGGAAGAGAGGCAAACTAAATTCTGTCTTTGTCATCCCTGCAAAGCAACTCAAGACTTCATGTCAAGACGCAGCGGTACCTGGAAGCATCTCAGGGGGTCAGAAGGTAGTAGTTCAGATAAATCACGAAGTCAGCTTGAAACACCAGTCCGTGTTCTCAATAGAAAATGTAGTAGCAGAACCTTCGGTAGTCGCTGCTGCAACTAAAAATCAACCAAAGAACCCCAAAGTGGGTAGAGACTCCGTGCCCCCGCTTGTGAAGAGATGCTCCTGGTCCAAGTCACTGGCAAACAACGCGCGTCGGTTAAGCGACAAGGTGTCCAGGCGACGAAGCGGTTCTGAAGACTTGGACGGCCAGGCGCTGCGGCAGCTACCTCTGCTGGATCTGAACGCCGTCACACAGCTCAGGGAAGAGAGCAGCCACGCTCCATCTCCTCGGGATTTCTGGACTCTCCAGGGGGACGAGGTTGAATTTGGATCTGACGAGGTCTTCGAAAACAATACAGAGGAGAGACTAACAAAGTACCATACACTCTCTGTCCACTCACCGTCTCTGACCAGACACCGACTAGCGAGTGGAGATGGATCATCAGTCGTGACTGTCTCGACGTCCTTTAAGACACAGCCAGCTTACAGGGACATTGTTAAAGTCAGACGGGTATTTATTGAGGAAGTAACGTTTGTAGCTGGTCTGCATGGTTCAATTACACCCAATACAAGTGAACAAGTCAGGTATCCAACAGCAATGCACATTGGAGAAAATGTTTCCTCAATCGGTTCCCATTGTGGCAGGACGATAGCGGCAGCCATGGACGATTTACAAGACACAATGGCAATGCAACTGCCAGGATGTATACAGACAATGCCAGAAAAATAGCAATCTTGGTTTTTCGTTTAAAAAAACAAAACATTTGATTGGTTTGTTTTAAAGCCAGTAAGATATTGACACCCGAACCGCTATCAGTTGAAATAAGCTTCTTTCTAAGTGTTTTCCCAAAATTTGCAAAATAAAACTAGCTCAAATTTGGGGTTACTAAAAACTATGTTTACAGCGGCTGTATGCCGTTAAATTTGTGTCCAGCCTCCATCTAACCAAATCGCTGTACCATGCTGATTGACACCCCTCTAGGACGTGTGACATGGTCCATCGTATGATATCATCTCATATGAGCTCAACAGTGTGTATGATGTGGTATTACAGACAAGGGAAATATTCAACAATGTCAGCAAAATTATGCTGGCAGCAAGTTTTAACGAACGTGAATATTATTGAGTTCCACGAGTGTCATAGCAATTAGCCCCAAATATTTAATACCGCCCTAGGTCGACTTTTTATCTGCCAAGTCGACCCACGACCCCACGACCCACGAAAGGCCGAGCTGCCCTGAGTTCCCAAATGAAGTCGACTCAAAGAAACAAAATCATCTGGAAAAGGTGTGGTATTTCCGAAGGTCCGTAGGGCTCGCAATCGCTAAAGGGTTGCACGTTTATTATAAATTCTCGTATGACGCAGAACATGAACAAATTACAGCTCTGCCCAACCTACTCAGTGAGCACGAATCACAATTTTTAAGAAATAAATCACAAACAATTTAGGCCTTCTCCATAACATCAATTTGCGACCACCAATTACCCACGAAAAGCAGAAAACAAAACCAGGGCAAAAAAACACAACCAGAAAAACAAGTTAACTCATACATGGAGATATTACCCCGATTGCTGGTAAATATTAAACCATCTTCATGTATTGTTGATGCTGCATATAATAGGAAACCGTTGATTTGTTTGTTTGGTATCTCTGGGAAACGTGTTTAACCACCTCGTACGTTATAATATAACATGGCGTCAGGGTAGAGGTTTGGAACACACGTGTGCGGGCATAAATTTCAAAACCGACGGTTGAAAAATTGCTTCTGCCGAGATTTTACGTTGAGTTCCAGATAAGATTGAAGTTAACAGGAGTGCGGTTTCTTTCTGAATGGTTAACGGGGATACCAAACAATTCAACCCGCTATAACTGTAATTTTATTGGAAAGGGATTGTACACTTCTAATTCACTGCTGGTTAATTTAAAAAGAAAATCAAACTGTGTGATTATACTTTTACAATGTATACGTTTTTGTTCTTAGTTAAACTCATTTCCGTTTGACTTATTCATTAACTGTAATTTATCCTTCTAATATTGTTACCCTCCCCAGGGTTATTGAGTGTGTTCAAGTTTGGAATAAATCATCGTCTTCAAATCAATTAATCGTCTTCAAATCACGTAAATCATTGATTTTTTTCAAATTAATTTAATTAATGACCGACTCATTTATGTTAGTATATTTTGACAAACATGTTTTTTTTTGGTAGAATCCGAAAGTGCTGAATTGAACAGAAAAAAAAAATGAAAACACGAAGTATGCACCTTTAACCGGCAACTTAATGCCATGTGTAAATGTCTTCTCTTAATGATGTGTCGATGAAAATAGCCGACAAGATAAATTTCTCAATAAATTCTTAACTCTGCTCCGAATAAAAACAATTAGAGCATACATATTTTAAAGAAAACGGCGTATAATCACTGTTTTAAGTTGATCTTCCGATTGCATCTATTTTTTTTATTTTTTTAATAAAACTAATATTGCATGAAAAGCATAGCTGGTCTCATATCCATGTTTTGTGACGATTGTATCCTCGTTCAGTTAATAATTTTTGATTTTATTTCAACAAAATAATTAGAACCAGTTTTTACGGAACTTTATACAATATTATCTTTAAAGTGACATGTCTTTGAGCATAACACCTCTCGCGGTTGTTGTTTTTAAAAGGGTCTTTATTGGTGTAAACGCTGGTGACAAAAAAGGCTTTCTGTGATTGAGAAACATTTTACACCACGGTCGACTTTATTGAAGTTAAAAGAAGCTCTTCGCAAACAACTTTATAAAATATTGGTGTTTTTTTTCACTAATCGGTGTAGGTAGCCTACTCAACTCAATTGTATAAAAGAATGGTGCATACTCGTGTGACCGGTTTAAATGAAAGATTTTAAAGTGGAAACATATCTTAGTTCTCTGGCCTCTGGGCTTTATTCATAATCTGTCGGAAAAGAACAAGAAGTTGACAGTTGTTATTCTCCCGACATCAAAGTATAGAATCCAATAATATTAAATGAGAAACAATAACATGGCAATAAAATAAACGTTAATATATACAGTGCTTATGCCTACGAGTTATTCAAAGAATAAGGCAACTATAAATCCACAAACGGGGCGGGTTTCTCTCAGCCCCGGAATTAAACAATTAGAAAAAGACACATCGCTAGAAAATATACATTAATGTCTAAGCGATTACTAACTAAGGCCATCAAATAGCGATTGTAGTTGGATGGCAACATTAAAGATAGAATTAATACAAAACAGTATTTCCTCTGGCAGGTTCCCGCCAAAACCTTTATGGCGTCCGCCATCTTGGAAAAGCCCAAATATTCAATTAAATAAACCTTGCAAACTGTGCAAATGTACCTAAAGAAATATTACTCAAGAGCTCAACTATCTCTTTCTAATAACTCAAACTCATGTATAATAAATAAAGAAAGGTTAATGAAACTAAGTTCTGAAAAAGGGCGGAACTCCTGATTGCAGAATCTCAATTCGGAATCTTGCCAAAACAACATTAAAAAGTGGCTATAAATCTAAGCAAAATGTATAAAACAAGTATAAATGCAAGGTATTGTATGAAGGTAAAATGCAATTTATGATAAAGGGGAAATGTGAAATAAATAAAGAGAAAAGATCATTACCTGTCGGAGAAGAACAAGAAGTTGACAGTTGTTATTTTCCCGACATCAAAGTATAGAATGACCCGAATTGATAAATTTGAAAATAAAGCCACCGCTGGGGGCGCTTGAACCGGGGTTTAAAGTGTGAATAAATGAATATATTAAGTCAACAAAGAAGCATAAAAAATACGTTTTACACACGTTTTTCTGCCCGTCACACTCGTATATTGGGTATGGCCTACTTTTCTTACTAGACTGCTCACATTTGCTCTTTTCAGGGGTGAGCGTCATTACTAACGACAAAGTTTGAAACTTGGATACAAATTCAAAGGTAATGATGGCATTTCTACCGTTTGGTAACCCCTGGGGCTACAGATTCCAAGGAGTTTTTGGAAACAGTATACAAAGCACCAGAGAAGTAGACCGATGAGCAGGATTTCTTTATGTGTAGAAAAAATATTGTCTGATTTTCTTCACCAGGTCGACATAAAAAGTCTGAATTCAGCCAAAAGTCTGAACAATATCCTATCCCTGACTTTTAATAATAAGTTTACGGGCAAGATTGGACTTCGGCCTCCCAGCGTTACTTCCTGTACGTAATAACCCACATCAAAACAAGTATGGACAACAGGCATGTTAATATAATTGCGTCCTTATCGAAAGGTTGGTCATTAATGAGCAGACGGTACAAGCTGGGTACCCCGTCTATGACCTAGGAATCTGTCATGCTATCTTAACAGATTCCCAGTTCGTTGAATAAATAGGTCTTGTGGTTTAATAAGTTATACTGTTGTGGGCGTAGTCAATTGTAATTCTGCAATTTGTAAACTCTAACAAACTAATGTAAACTAATTGTAAAGGCGAGAATATTGAATTTAGCTGTTCCCAAACTGGTTACCGACCGGGCCTATGGTAAAAAAAAACACATTTAACGGTTTGACGTTTTCGACCCTAGAGTCGTTCTCGATGGCTGTACAAGACAACACAACATGAACCACAATCTTTATGTCTGCATAAAACAAAACATAAATGTAAAAATTTGTGTGCTGTCAATAATACAGTAAGTCTTTTAATATTTGAGTGAGAAATAACCTCTTTCTCAAAAACTATGTTACTTTAGTGGGAGCCGTTTTCCAACAATGTTTTATACTTAATCAACAGCTCTCCCGCCGCTAGGTACCAATTTAGTTTTCATGCTAACAATTATTTTGAGTAATTATCAAAAGCGTCCGGTGCTTTTAATAATAAAACAACAGTTGTTTGTACGCGATTTGTGAGCAAGGTTATCATTTGGGCACCACTAAAAAGGCAGTGACGTCATGCATAATGTGTGTATAGAGACAGATAGGCCTATCAGGCATGTGAGTAACTATCCATGAAAAAATGAGGAAAAGAGAAAACCGAGCGAGAAAAAAAGACGAAAAAGGTAACATTCCTATACTTTTGTACACAGAAAGTAAAGAAATTAAGAGAAAATTAGCTAAAAAGAGGAAGTCTCACATGCCTGGCCTATAGTGCTGGTAAGTCCACACTGTATAGGCCTACCATAAGAGCGTGTGACGCCATCCAAGGTCAAAGTTCATCCACTAAGGGCGGTTTATGTACCCCTGTACGAGCCAAAGAGAGACAAGCGTGCGCCATTTTGTTTTCAGGCTTCGCTAGCCTGAACATCTTTCTGACGTCACACTTCGAGGGTCGTGAATTTCGGTGGAGATCTGCCTTGAGCCTACGTCAATCCCCGGTCATTGACCTCGCATTCATTTCGCATTGAGGTTCGCAGTTAAATCATACGTACATGTCCACACATATTAAATAAAAGCACACTGCTTTCAGACGACCAAAAGTGCAGCTGTCAAACATCACATCGACCAATCAAAACACAGGGAAGGAAAACTGACGTACGCCACTGAACGTTTATCCAATGAAACCATTTGTATCCAGTGTCATCACTGCGAACACAGACAGGGGACCAGTCTATAGCTCCGCCCAACCATGCCATGTCGAGATGACCGATCAGTAGACATACTTATGGTCAACGTGCCTTGCTTATTTAACTTGACGCACACACATCCGCAGTGATTATTCAACATTCTACTCCCTCTGGTTAAATAAAGTTATTTGACAAATCTAATCTCATAAGAGTGAATGACATAAAAATGATCGTGAATGCACTCTACAACCTTCTTTAAGCTACGATTAATAACTGTTGTGATAACAAGTCTCAACAAATCACGTACTTGCAGCTAGAGTTGTATACTCAAGTAATTTCATGTGATGGGTCTATAGTTAATCAATCTCAAAGTACATTGTCGCCTTTCTCCAAGACGCGATCAGAAGTTCATTTTTTTTTCCTAAACAGAATTAATGACACCGGTTAGATTTTATAAAACCGCCAAGAACTGACAAGTACAACGATTGTAGACAGACATTTAATTTTGTTAATGAAAATAGTGTCAAAGTCAAAACAATTGCATTTAACAGGCATGTGAGTAACTATCTATGAAACAAAAGAGGAAAAGAGAAAACTGGACAAGAACAAAAGAGGAAAAGATACTACACTTTTGTACACAGAGAGTGAAAAAGAAAAAGGGAAAGTCAAAATCCCACAAGAGGAAATCAGCTGAAAAGAGGAAGTCTCACATGCCTGATTTAAGTTATTGTTATGTTTTCCTCTGCAATGCGAACTTTCATGATTGGGAGGACACAAGAAGAAACATACATTTTATTGCAACCAAACACATTTTCAATCATTAATTTTTATTTGCTTACATGTTCTTAAAAGGACTACATGTATTAAATACATGTAACCTTGGGTTGTGACTATATATGAATGCGTATGTCTACACGAAGACATGCAAACACAATTCAAATACTTGTAAGCAAAATTAATTCAATATATCAAGGGTTAAGGGTCAAAGTAGCGTCACAATTTATTCAATATTTATGTCATGCATAATACAACATGACGTATTGATTCATACTTTACACGTAATTATACGACTTATGCTGTACACTATAAACAAACTTCTGTACGTAAACAATAAATATGTGTACACACTACATATCAATCTTGGCATTTCCTTTAAGGGTGAAAAGATTAGCATAAAAAGAAGAAATGTGTATTAAAACCAACAACAATTTTCAAGTGTTCGGTCTTATTTCTGTTTTTTTTTCACCCAAAGGCACTTCTTCCTCTATTACTTAGCTAACTGACAAGCCCAGCAAAACCGAATCGTAGAGAATATGGCTTACAAATTTCTGCTCAGCACAAAAGAGAAAGAATACCAACCCTAAACTGTACTTGTGACATACCAGTTTAGCTGGTAACTTTATGCTGGTAAGCCTAATTTTGTTTTGCTTAGCTACTTTTCACTGGGCCCTGCGCTGTATAACCTTCTGACACACAGTCCATACATAAATATATCGTTAAAGGCACTGAACACCCTTGGTATTGTCAAAGACCAGTATTCTCACTTGGTGTATCCCAACATATAAATAAAATATCAAACCTGTGAAAACTTGGGCTCAGTTGGTCAACGAATTTGCGAGAGAATAATGAAGGTAAAAACAACTTTGTTGCACAAAAAAGTCTGCTTTCAGATGCCTAATAAAAGGCTGCAGGACTTTAGTCTTTTAATATTCAGTGAGAAACTACCTCTTTCTCAAAAACTATTTTACTTCAGAGGGAGCCGTTCCTCACAATGTTTTATACTATCAACAGCTCTCCATTGCTTGTTGGCAAGTAAGGTTTTATACTAACAATTATTTTGAGTAATTACCAATAGTGTCCAGAGCCTTTAAAGGCAGTGGACACTATTGGGAATTAGTCAAAATGTTAATCAGCATAAAACCTTACTTGGTAACGAGTAATGGGGAGCTGTTGATAGTATAAAACATTGTGAGAAACGGCTCCCTCTGAAGTAACATAGTTTTCGACAAGAAGTAAAGTTTCCACTAACTTGATTTCGAGACCTTAAATTTAGAATTTGAAGTCACGAGATCAAGCTCCTGAAAGCACACAACTTCGTGTGACAAGGGTCTTTTTTTTCTTTCATTATAATCTCGCAAATTCCACGACAGATTGAGCTCAAATTTTCACAGCTTTGTCATTTTATGCGTATGTTGAGATACACCAAGTGAGAAGACTGATCTTTGACAATTACCACTAGTGTCCAGTGCCTTTAACGAAAATATTTGCACAGCATTGTCCGCCCTTGTCATCTCGACCGATGGTTGTCCCTCGCTCCATGCAATATCAGAACGACCAAGTCCTTCATCATTCGTCAACATTTCTTATCCAAGACGATCCTACCGTCCTTATCTTTGACTCGGATCCTGCCCGTGGAGTATCTCGTCTCTTGGCGGCCATCTGGGTAGACTGTCTTCACCGTACCGTCGGGGTACTCTCGTCTCTAAAACAAACAAACCCACGATAGCAAAATTAATAGCTGTAATGATTGGTAGGGATAAAAAATAATAATAAAAAAAAAACAGCAAAGAGAATCTGATAACATTTTTAGAAAATACGTCACAACACGAAGCACTTGAATAATGTTTTTGTGTTTTACCCTACATCAACTAGCCTACGTGTGGACAACAGTGTACACCATAATAATAATAATATCGAAGTCTCATATAGCGCACGTATCTACCAAACAAGGTACTCAAGGCGCTGAGTATATACAAACTTTCAGATAGATAGGTAACTGCAGTGATGAATTTTGAGACCCAATTATTTAGTACCTTATAAGGGTTTACAAGGTGCTATGGCACACATACTAGTCACAGCCAGGAATACCGGGGTGAACCTCTTCTCTTTTCGATTTTTGCACTGGGTTCTTTTACTTGCGCAACAGAACACATGGGACCAACGGCTTCACGTCCCATTCGAAGGACGAAGCAATGGTTAAGTGTCTTGCTTAAGGACACAAGTGTCAAGGCTGAGATTCAAACCCACACTCTGCTGATCAGAAACACCAGAGTTTGAACTCTATGGAAAAGAGCTCGTGTGGGATTTGAACCCAAGACCCCCGCCATTCTACAGCAGATGTCCTACCCGGTGTTTGACAGTCAAGCCAGCCCAGGGACAGGAAGTCAGTTCGAATCCTATATGTCACATTCGGTACAAACCATTTGTGTAGGGTAAAACTAAACACAACAATAACTCTTTAACCTTGGATTATATTACATCCATTAACTAATTTGTTAATTTACTAACTATTACACTAATTAATTAACTAATTGATCAGCTAACTAATAAATAACAAATGAAGCACTAACAAAGCACTTATTAATTAGTTAATTAATTAATTAACTAATGGAGCATTTTAGAAGCTTAAGACTAAGCCTGGTTGCTTGTTTAAGGGTAAATTATAGTAACTTATTGAATAGTAAAAAGGTATAATAGTAGGCCTACAGTAATTATCACTGGTTAAATCGATTCTGCTCATCCAGGTTTTTCTGACATTGGCCCATAGACAAATTTCTAAGATCAAACACTAGAGAGCTATACATGTATTTGTTTTGAACAAAGTTCAACGATATTACAGGGAAGAAAATTATAACACAAACAAATTCATCACGATGTGTCACACATGGTATTTGTGTGTATCTCTTTGCTTTTTATAAAAGCCAGCAACATAAAACAAAAGGCCCCCAGGTCACAGTTATTAGGCTAACTTGGTTATTTCCTTACAAGTGGCTCTATTGTGTGTTCTAGGGTAACTTTCATTATTGTCTTGCTCTGTGTTGTTTTATTGTATTTTTGACTGAATGCCAAATAAATAATTTTTTTAAAACTAAACACAGCAAAAACAACACAAGTCAACAGTCAATTTTAGCATGAGTGATTGTGTTCTTACATGTAATGTAGGTCATATTTATAAGAAGCAGATGGTTTTTGAGAAAAATAAAATGCTGTCTCATCCAGGCAAAAAATATAACATCTCCTGAATATCACTCAAGACGATGGTTCTCCGACACATCTATCAATTTTGCTTCTTGTTTGGACAGATAACCACTTATTCTTTATTGACATAAGCTACTTCATGTGGAAGTTTTCTTGTCACTTATTAATGAAAGACAATGTACTAATTGGATTAACTCGTTCTATGGCTTTAGAAGCAAGCTAAAAAGAGTACATGTAAACGAGGTAGTAAGACAGGACAGGGTTTGGTTTAAGGGCTGCTTGCTTGCTATTTATTGATATTTTCAAAGATTTGTGTTTTTGTTGCGTTGTTTATGTTGTGATATTCATTGTTCACACCTATAGTAATGTAATTGTAAATAACCTGCACATGTCTTTGTAAAACACCACCATCATGAAATAAGTGTTTATTGCTCTGAATTGAAACCACAGATGAGGATTTAGGGGTTTAGTCCAGGGGAGTCCGGACTCATCAACTCATTTTATTATTTTTATTTTATTTTGTAAAAACTTTTTTTGTAACGAGATGAGGGGTATGTTAATTCTGCTTGTGTCAAACTCAAATTCACTGCGACCATCAGCCACTTTCTCCCCCACCCAACTCTATTCTTGTTGACCCCTCCTTGCTGGTAAAAGCCATTGCGGATCTGGACTGGCACACCATTGGGCAAAGCATGGCAGATAGGTCTGCGCTCTATCAGTTTCTAGAGAACGTCCCAATGCTCACTGTCTGTGAGGCATAGTGAAAATGGAACTCACACATTGCTACTAATTTAGGTTTCCCAGCAACTATGAAGAATGACATGCGTACCTGAGAATTGTTTCTCTTTTGATTGTCAGACGTTTCCATTAACCTTTTCTCTTCATTAAATTCTCCTAAATGTCACAGGAAGGTGACTGGAAACTCTAGGCAGACATACTACCTGGCTGCGATTTACTCAGAATGGTACAACGTTGGTATGTTGAAACTGAACTTCATTCATTTCAAATTTTTATTACGTTGAAGGTGTTTTAACACCTTCAACGTAATAAAAATGTGAATTAGTTAAAACTAATTCACATTTTCCTCCCTTCTTTTTAACAGGGGGAGCGGGTTCATTTTCCGTCTTTTTAGGGCAGAGGATTCTGTGATTTTACCAATTTCTTTGTTGGCTGGTACAGGTAGCAGGCTTTGCTGAGCCACGCCTTTTTTCTGGGCTTAGCAGACAGTTGGCTTTAAGTAGTTATTAGTCCAGGCCTGCTACTTTACAGAGGCAATGAAGGCGATTGCCTCCATGCCCCATGGTCATTGCCTTGGTGCCCTTGAAATGGTCCAGTAGAAATTTACAATTTCCCTCATAGGGTGTCCTTTACCAAGGAGAAAATGCCTCGGTGCCCTTGCTCATTCAAAAATGAAGCAAACAGGGCTGTTAGTCCCGATCAGCTGCCCCTTGAACTATGTGTAATCAATGGTGAATTGTGATATCAAAGATGTGTAAAAACGATACAGGTCCTGCAAAGAAAGTAGTACAGAATATGCAATCAAAATGCATCACACCAAAATATGATCAAGTTGTATTAAATGCACACAGTGATACAAGCATATTATTTCAAATCACACAGTACAAGTAGGTGTTGTGGCCAAATAATAACAAACCAATAAAACAAGTGAAAAGTCAAAGAACATTATGTAAGAAAGCGAATCATTGACAAAATGGCAGATACAGGAATATAATTAAAATGACACTGTCTACATGTACAATGGATTTTAGCAACAAAACAACATGTTCCTGCAATGCCACAGGTCAAAAATAGTATCAGATTGTAAATTTGCAAGAACAGAGGATAAAACCAATATTTCCCTCAAGTCTCTCAAAAGTATGCTGTTTTGAGACGCTCCATTTCCTTCTTTTTAATTTACATTAAACTTACACCGTTTGAAGATAATGATAGTAGAAAGCTTCCTTTAAAATAATACTGGCTGAGATGCTGTAGTTTTTGAGAAATGAGTAGAACAATGTCACAAAAATCAATTTTTATGCTAGAATAATTTTCGTCTTTAGAGACTTGTTTTAATCGTTTCTCAAAAACTACAGCACCTCAGCAAGTAATATTTTAAGGGAAGCTTTCTACCATCATTATTTTCAAACTGTGTGAGTTTAATCTGTGGACATTGTGTTTTGTGTCTTACAAAAAGTACCAAGACCCTTTAAAGGAGCTGTGTGGTTACAAATGTATGACCAAAGCACGCCTGTGGCTGTTCATAGAATTATGAGCTCACACCCTCAACAGTACGTGTGCTTAATTTTCACTTCCTTATGAAGACCAAGGTCAAAAAAAAAAAAAAGGAAAATAAAAGGACTCCATAAGGAAATTCTAAAGACCTGGGTGCCCCACAAAGAATTTTGTGTACAAATTCTATGGGAAGATCTACAGTACGGGACAATGGAAAGAACAACAGATGTTGCCACAGGGAGGCGAAAAAGGGAATGTGTGCGCCCTATAAAATTGGGGCCTGAATATTTTCGTTATGGTAAACTTACTTTATACTGGGCAGTATGAACTTCCCTCTGGCCATTAGGGAACTCCATCGTTCTCTCTCCGTTGTTGTCGACTCGTAGCAACGTCCCGTCAGGGAAGATGCTCTCCTCGTTACCGTTGGGGAACAGATATTTAATGGTCTGATCGGGAAAAGTGATCTCTTTCGTTCCGTTGGGGTAGTGCTTCTCAGTTTGGTTGCTGGGGGATAAAAACGATGGCAATTGATAAGGTTTAGTTTTTTATATTAGTTTAGTTTCAAGTTCTTGAAATATTGTAACAACAATAATTAAACATCTTCAGGATGATGACTAGAGAAAGGTAGTTGAGACCATCTAATAATTTGCTCCGCGGTAGTAAAGTTTATAAAGAGAAGTCCCCTCGATCCACTACAGCTAAAGTAGTAGACTTGGCCGATTTTCTACCATCCGCCCAGGTAGTAGTTCAACAGTAGGAAAGTTCTTTAAGAACTGAGAAGTCTCACAAATTTTGAAAATCTACTCTGCGAAGTAGAATATAAGGAAAACAAATTGTCAAAATAACATAATCTACCTAGCAAGCTAGATACACACATGATGGTGTTACCGCAACCCAAAAACTCGTTGATACTTCACCATACAATGCCTCAAATCCCATTTAATAATTCAACAGTTTAAATTGTGCCCCTTCATGTAGCATGAAGACACAAATTTGATAAAAATCTAAGATGAAGCATTCACCAGGCTAGTTCCCAAATTGCAGTACCTTATTAATCAATACAAAGTCATACCCCTGCTTGCAAGAGCAATGCTGCAGCTTTTTCTGGAGGCAGATGCCCCTTCACTGACTAAGCAAACTTTATTTCATTCAGCAGCTGTCTGAAATGTATTTCTTGAAGTTAAAGGAACTTACTTGTTGAACTGTAGAATTTCCAGCCCATCCGGATAAGTGGTGTGCGTCGTCTGTGTTTCAGAGTAGTAATACATCTGGAAAGACAAAATGAGGAAGAGAGATTAAAATTTTATGGCAGGATAGCGAAAGCTGCTGTTCTTCTAACCAAGTGTATTTTGATTGCCATTACCAAACGTATGTATACCTTCACTTTAAATAAAAATAAAAAAAGCAAATTTGTCAATTAGCTAGCCTGGTACTAAATAAATGTGACAAATATCTACAATAGTAAAAAACAAAAAAAAACATAAAAATGAACACGTTCATTATCAATTTTTGTTACTTTTTTAGATTCAGAATATTATGCAAACAAATTGTTACCACTCTTTGGTCTGGCATGATCTGTTTGATATCACCGTTGAAGAATGTAACGATGACCGACTGACCATCGGCGCTGATCTCCTTTCGAGTCTGGTTGCCGTAGGTGATGACTCGACTACCGTCACCACGAATCTCCTCAATCTATCAAGTTTCAAAATAGCATCATCAGGGAAGATAATTTATATTTCTGGTGTATTTATCATTATCATCACTGAAAAAGGTGGCCCAAAGGCCATGTAAAAAAAAAAAATCATTAAAATATAACAAAATTGAAATAGTAGTACAAATCAGTGTAATACTGACAATAAAATAATGTGGATAATTTATTATTATAAAAGAGAAAACTATACAATATTAAAAGAAAAAAAAACACCTGTGGGGGAAAACAGAACAAAAACCGTGCATATCTTTGTCATGTGTAATCATTATCAAGAGGAGTAAAACAGGAACGCAACGAAAAATAAGACCAACATAAAAAAAAATGCATTACAAATCTTTGTCTCACAAATAAGTTACTAAAATCAAACATGCACACAATAAACTAAAACAAGAGGATATCAGAAACATCTGATGCACCACAATCCTTTGTCAAACATGACACATAACAAAACTGTGGGAAAAAGAGCATATCATAAACAAATGTACCACAATTCTTTGTCAAACCAGAACACATAAAAACCTGTGGAAAAAACGCATATCATAAACAAATTTACCACAATTCTTTGTCAAACCAGAATACATAAAAAACTGTGGAAAAAAGCATATCGTAAACAAATGTACCACAATTCTTTGTCAAAGGAGAACACATAAAAACCTGTGGAAAAAACGCATATCATAAACAAATTTACCACAATTCTTTGTCAAACCAGAACACATAAAAAACTGTGGAAAAAAGCATATCGTAAACAAATGTACCACAATTCTTTGTCAAAGCAGAACACATAAAAAAACTGTGGAAAAAACGCATATCATAAACAAATTTACCACAATTCTTTGTCAAACCAGAACACATAAAAAAACTTTGGAAAAAAGCATATCGTAAACAAATGTACCACAATTCTTTGTCAAACCAGAACACATAAAAAACTGTGGAAAAACGCATATCATAAACAAATTTACCACAATTCTTTGTCAAACTAGAACACATAAAAACCTGTGGAAAAAACGCATATCATAAACAAATTTACCACAATTCTTTGTCAAACTAGAACACATAAAAACCTGTGGAAAAAACGCATATCATAAACAAATTTACCACAATTTTTTGTCAAACTAGAACACATAAAAACCTGTGGAAAAAACGCATATCATGAACAAATTTACCACAATTCTTTGTCAAACTAGAACACATAAAAAACTGTGGAAAAAAGCATATCATAAACAAATGTACCACAATTCTTTGCAAACATTAACACAATATACTGGGGGGTGGGGGGGGGGGGGGGCGGGGTGAAATAGCATATCAGAAACAAATTAATGCTCTACAATTCTATGATGAAAGATTGTTGAATATGGACACAGAAAACTGTGGAAGAAAGAGCAAATCAGGAACACAAGAACTACAAATAATTATTTGATAAAGACTCATCAACGTGAACAAAACATGTACATAACAAAGCACTGAATAAATATTTTGACCAGCAAGCTTGAACCCAATTTCATGAAGCCTGTAAGCACAAAAACAAATATTGCTTAGCAAAAAAACAGATTACCAGCCAAAATAAAGTTTACACTTGGGCCCCACTCATATTTTGCTAAGCAAAGAAATTTGTCTAGCAGTAATTTCTGCTTAACAGCTTCATAAAATTGGGCCCTGGTCTTTTTCTACAAACCAACCTTTCCATTCGGATGGTGAATCTCTTCATCATCATCTTCATTGTTATTATTGGACGACCGGTTCACCCCTAGGACTCCCTTTCCGCTGGGACTGACCGCAGCCTGAAGCGATGTCGACGGCACCCCTCTAGATGCTTCCAAACGCCCCTCATCACCCCTGACTGGACTGAAGAGATCCATGGACTGGTCTGCCATCCCATTGTGGGGCTCATTCTTAGGCGAGTCTTCAAAGTCGAACCTGACTGAACGTTTACGCTGTGATGGTCTACGAGGCTTGGAGGAGAGTGGCATGTCATCGTCGCTACTGCAAAATAAACAAGGACCAAAGTAACACAAATACTTAGGGCTGAACTTCATTGTGTTTGCTGCCACAACACCCAAACACGTTTGCGAAAAATGTGTCTTAGAAGAGTAGCAACCCCAGGTATGATACTTGGTCATTGGAAAAAGTAGCAAAATTTCAATGAGTACAAAGCTGACCTACATGTACACGGTGTAGGCTTTAAAAGACTTTTAAGGCTATTTGATCACAATTATTCGGATTTCCTGAGGGCAAAGCAAAATCATAAATCAGTCTAAAGTAGGAAGAATATCATATCTGCAACCCCCAAAAAATGTATTAAATCCGCAAGTCTATCATTTTATTTTTTACTGTAGCTGGGATTGAACCCAATGGATCCTCAAAAGCAATGGTAGATGCAAAAGATACTGTACAGTATCCCTGTTCAAGCAAGACCCAACCACGAATATTCATCCTTCGGATGGGACAAAAAGCAAAAAATTAGTCCTGTGTTGTGTGTAACGTGCATGAAAGAACCCAGTGCACTTATCGAAAAGAGAAGAGGTTTGCCCAGGTGTTCCCGGTTTGATTGGCAGCATATTGCAACACTGCACCTTGTAAAACATTATATGTTGTTATATAAAACTGGGGTAGATCTCATAATTCAAAACGTAGTCCCACATACCTAGCAGGAAAATACTGTACGTTAAAGGCTTAAAGCGCCTTGAGTGTCACTGAGTGACAGATATGCACTCTATAAGGAAGCCACTGTTATTATTATTATTATTATTATTATTATTATTGTTATTATTATTATTATTAATATTATTAAAGGGAAGCTACAAGTTTAGTAATTACTCAAAACAAATATCAACTTAAAAACTGACTTGGTAACAAGCATTGGAGAGCTGTTGATGGTATAGAACATTGTGGGAAACGACTCCCTCTGAAGTAACTTAGTTTTTGAGAAAGAGGTAATTTCTCACTAAAATAATAATCTGAAAGCACACAAATTCGTCCAACAAGGGTGTTCTTTCTTTCATCATTTTCTCGCAACTTCGATGACCAATTGAGCCCAAGGCTTGTTGTTTTATACATATGATGGGATTCACAAAGTGAGAAGACTGGTCTTCGACAATTACCAAACGTGTACCTTCCCTTTAAATGAAACATTGCATAATCATCCTTAATCATAGACCTATCAAACACACACGTGTACCTTGCTTCTACAGCAGCTGGTTTCGTGACCACACTTTCCAACCCTGAGTTTTGGTGGGATGTCTTCAGGCCCTCATGGTCCGATCTTTGATGTGGGTGAGACGTCTTCACTGCCTGAGCATCCGATCTTGAACTGGACACCCCTCGGTGAGTCGACTTCAACCCTGGATTGCCAGACCGTGAATCTGATGATTTCACCACAACACCATCTGATTTTGAGGTGAGAGGACGGGTCGTTGGAGCAGGGCCAGGTTTGGGGTGCTCTTTATGAGATTCTCGTCTTGGACGTGATGGATCCGTGATGTCTTCCGCCTCTGATGGGTCCCCGATGATGGACAGGGGAGGCATTTTCTGTTTCATAATCACAGGAAGCTGCTGCTTGGGCTTTGGAAGGTTTGACTTGGCCTTCAATAACAGAAAAGATGGGCATAACAAATAATTTTTATGCAAATGTTCTGAAAAAATGCAACCGACAAAAAGTGAAAATAACTAAAAAGTGCGTTTCACTTTTCTGGATATTTCTTCCACATACAGAAACGAATACAGTATCTTTTGAGACATGCCAAAGTTTAACATTGTCACTAAAGAAATCAAATAGAACTTAAGTAGTGTGGTTGAAGGATTCTCAGATTTTCATCTGACAAGGACGGTAGGACCGCAACAGGAACGCTTTTTTGTATGACCTGGAAACCATGACCTGCCATGCCAGAGTCTGTGTGGGGCACTGGACGGGACTTGTGTAAGGACCCGATAAGAAGAAGAATGAAGAAACATTTTTGTCTTGGCCTCCAATTAATCCAAAAATGGGTAAATAGGACAGTTTTTTTGCCAACACTTTACACAAATTCCAGGCAAAAAATGCACAAGGCGTAATAAAAATCAACTGCCACCAAGGGCTCATTGCTACATACATGTAGGCTTGGGGCTGAAACAGGGTTACCCCCTTCACAGTCCGTTAGGATGAGGGCATGGTTATCATCCACTAGAAGCTCGAGTTAAGATCTCAACAAAGACATCTTCGTTCAATTACCTCATGCTCCCTTTTTGTTGTGCCAAGAACTCGCTATTCTACTTTTGCAGAGAGATCATTCTCTGTGTACGGCCCCAAAATGTGGAATAAGCTTCCTACACAGATCAGAAATGCCAGCTCACTCACCTCATTCAAGACACTCTCTTTAAAGCTCACCTGTTCCAGCAGGCTTACTAACCATTCAACTGTGCCTCAGCGCCTTAGAACAAACTCTTGATTTTGGAGCTCTACAAATGACCTTTGATTGATTGATTGATTGATAGAGGAGCAGTATGCAATACTTTCCCTACTTTTTACCGAGCAATTATGGTTGCTTAAGGGCACAAGCTTGGAATCGAACCCACACTGGGCGATGATTCCTCCAAAGGGAGTAGTAAGAACACATCCTACAATACCTTGGCTCTTTCATCTTCTCTCTTCCATGCTTCAAGTCGCTGCTTTTCCAGCACCTTAACTTCCTCCCTCAGCTCTGTACTCTCATTCTCCAGGATGTCGATGCGATCTCTGAGACGAGTGGAAGACGCTGTCCATCTCGTCTCTCTTCGACTCATCTCTTCTTGGAGATCCGACAACTGCAGACATTGTGCCAAGCCACAAAAAAATATTTTTGAACGAATGCTTCACTTAATTTGAATGTTGATAAAGTGCCAGGCCAGATACTTCACGGAGGCAACGAAGGCGATTGCCTCCGTGTCCCCTGGTCATTGCCTTGGTGCCCTTAAAATGCTCCAGTACAAATTTGCCATTTCATCATAGGGTGCCCTTAACCAAGAAGAAAATGCCTTGGTGCCCTTGCCCTTTCAAAAACGAAGCATACAGCCCTGAAGTGCCTGTGCTGATAGCATTTTAAATTTTTAAATTTAGAATGTTTTAAAACTGGTAGAAGCAAGATTTTGAGATGAATTGACCAGATCCATTTTAATGGGTTTTGAAAATTTTTGTAGATAAGATTTTTAGCCATGACATGACCCCACACTCACTGTGAATGAAGATGTAGTATGTATGTATTCCTTGCAAGACAATTAAAGGTTTATCTTTCTTGAATTGCTAGGTTGTTCTTTCTATCAATGGTCAAATAAAGTAATCATAATTACTTGTCCTAACTTAGGACTAGCTTTAAGTTTTGAATAACCTCTAAAGAGTCCTAGGACTAGTCGAAAGTTAGGACTATCTTTGTGAAATTGACCCATGGTGTTAAAATGAAAAAATAAAAGACACCTCCTTATTAGTGCTGGGCGAATAGTGAAATTTTGTTATTCGGATACCGCTGGCCAACTATCCGAAATTAACCGGATATTCGAATAGTTTTTTTTGTCGCTAGAGGGCGCTGTTCGTTTGTGAATGAGATCTTCTGGGCGGATTGATATTAGTTTTAGACAGTGTCACTCGGTTCATTCATAAAAATGACCGGATCTAACTTAAAGATGGCGATTTGCTTTTCTTTTGATCGTGGATGACTCTACGTGAAGGAAAACTTTTGTAATCTTTGAACAAATTACGTCAGAATTGTCATTGTTTTGACTCTTCACGGAGGTGAGCATAGTTAAATACTTAATTTATGCTGTTTTATGCTGTCTTAATAGAAGTTTCATTAGGATTCAGACAAAACATTCATGTCAGTTGTCGCCCGACGTCTGCGGATATTCGGATATTAAAGAATATCCGGTTAATTGGTTGTAATTACAGAACTATCCGGTTTATAAATAGCTATTCGCGCCCTATGCGGATATCCGGTTAAGAAAAAAAAGGCATTCGCGGTGACGGATAGGAAAACCTATTCGCCATTAACCGGATATTCAAATAATTCGCCCAGGCCTACTCCTTATAACTAAGAACAATCTTGTTGCATAATAAAGGAAAAAAGAAGGTCTTAGGTTTACCTGATTCTTCAGCATCTCAATTTCCTCTCTATCTTTCTTGTCCGGAAGAGCTCTCGCAGCCTTCTGGTATTTCTCAAAAGTACGTTTTTCTTTCCTGCGGAAGAAGTTAAAATTTCTCAAAATCAGTCCTTGAAACTAAACAGCAGAAATGCACAATATCTACTCCTGACAAGAAAAACCAACTTACAATACCGAAAGTATGCAAATAAAACATGCATGCTAATTTAACATGCATGAATATTTAAATTAACTAAAGCATAGAATTACCATGAAGTGCCATTTTACAGAAATTATCTCATGCAACGTTTCCCAGCCATCCTGCAAACCTAACTTAAACCTTTCACCCGCCTTGGGCTCAAATGAGGAAGCAAAAGCCAGGGTAATGGGCTCCAGGCAAACCCATGTACACATCATGCATGTGGATACATAGTTTACAAAACACTACATGATGTACACGTCAATGCATACAGACGGTCGAAAGTGCAAGCTGATATGTACGTCACCTTTGACCAACCATAACACAGATATGGAAAGCACGAGTCACAGCACATTTATCATATAAAATCATTGTATCCAATGAAGTCATTGAGCATGTAAAGGCCGAGTAACACTGCAGCGATAACGGAAACGATAACGAAGCAAAGACAACAAATTCTATTGGTTGAATTGCTCCACGCAGCATACGCCCACGCTTATTCAACCAATGGAGGGCGTGCATTTTTAATGTTCTCGTTTTCGTTCTCGTGAGTGACCTGGCCTTAAGACCAGTGCCTGTATTTATCCAAGACAGAGGACCAGTCAAGATTGTGGTCACCTATCACGCCTGTAGGCAAAAAGGCCTTCTAAGGGAGCTGAGTGATTTATAATGCCGAATTTGTATACATGTACATCATAAAGTGACATGTTTACTACATGCATAGTTCAATAAAGAACATTCAAGACAAAACATAGAAGCAAACGATACACAATGGATCTATATAAATTACGAAATATGACCCACACACATTTTATTTCTCGGAAGTAGTTTCAGGCAAAAAGATGAAGTTAACCGTACAAAAAAGTGATTTTTTTTTTTACATTTCACCATGAAAATAACAACCAGTGAAAAGATCAGAAGCTGACAGTAAGTGACACAAACGATGAACCATAGAAACTTAGTGTTATTCAAATTTAGACATTGAGTTTACTTACCATTTCTCATCTGCTAAGTCGTGTTTGTAAAAAATTTAATAAAAGCGATAACATTTTATAAATTTTCATCTCTGATTTAAACAAAAAATCATAACAATATCTTTCGGAAAAAAAAGGAATGTTGAAGTACCTTAACCATCACTGAGTGGTGCACATGAGCACTACATGTATATATAAAAAGTCACTATTATTTTTATTATTGAAAAAAATTCTGAAATGATTCTGGAACTTCACAGACAACAAACCACTCCTCACCTTAATTTCTTCATTTCTTCGTCTTTGTATTCCTGGAGGCTGTTCAGCTCTTCCGCTTTTAATGTCTGAAAGTCAACGACCTCTTTATCCAAAGCGGCGAGTCCCTGATAAAACAAATGGTGAGAATTAGAGAAGTGGTTAGACACCTTTTTTTTTTTTTTGTGTGTTTCAAACCTCTTGTGGTTTAACCTGCCCCTTCCCTGTACTTCCTCCACGTGTCACAACCAGGACTCGAACCCACACTCTACTGATTGCAGACATCAACAGATCAGTTGCCAGTTGTAATCGGGTTCAGATGTCTTAACTACTGAAGCCATCAGTAAAAGATTGATTGGTAATGAGAAGAAAGCTGGGTTTAAAGGGTTTTAAAGGCAGTGGACACTATTGGTAATTACTCAAAATATTTATTAGCATAAAACCTTTCTTGGTGAAGAGTAATAGGGAGAGGTTGGTGGTATAAAACATTGTGAGAAACGGCTCCCTCTGAAGTGCCATAGTTTTCGAGAAAGAAGTAATTTTCCACGAATTTGATTTTGAGACCTCAGGTTTAGAACTTGAGGTCTCGAAATCAACCATCTAAACGCACACAATTTCGTGTGACAAGGGTGTTTTTTCTTTCATTATTATCTCGCAAAGTACCCAAACCCATTACACAGACATCACTCTTGCATCTCTATTGTTGCTTTCTTACCTTCTCCCTCTCTTGCCTCAGCTTGGCCAAGGCTGCGTTCTCTCGACGGAATTTGGCAATCTCCGCCTCCAGCTCACAAAGTTTCTCCTTGAGGAGTTTTGACTGGAGTCCCTCAGACGGTGAGGGTTCTTGGGCTTTTGGCTTTGCCGTTACCTGCATTTAAGAAAAAAAAACAAAAAATCCAATGGAATCATGATATCCCATGACACCAACTGCAGTTTTTAAAATAATAGTGGCTTCTTATATACATGTACATGGAGAGCACATGTCTCTCAGTGACGCTCCTGGCGTTGTAACATACAGTATTTCCTGCAAGGTATGTGGGACTACATTTTAATTATGAGACCTAATCCTTACCACCATGTTATGGTTTACAAGGTGCTTTGGCGCACTATAATGCCAATCAAACCAGGAACACCTGGCGAACCCCAGTGCACTGGGTTCACATCGGTTAACAAAGAAACCATTATAAGTGTGTTGTTAAAGACAGTGGACACTATCGGTAATTGTCAAAGACTAGTCTTCACAGATGGTGTATCTCAACATATGCATAAAATAACATACCTGTGAAAATTTGAGCTCAATCGGTCGTCGAAATTGCGAGATAATAATGAAAGAAAAAAATATCCTTGTCACACGAAGTTGTGTGCTTTCTGATGCTTGATTTCGAGACCTCAAATTCTAAACTTGAGGTCTCGAAATCAAACTCGTGGAAAATTACTTCTTTCTCGAAAACTACGTCACTTCAGAGGGAGCTGTTTCTTACAATGTTTTATACTATCAACCTCTCCCCATTACTCGTGATCAAGAAAAGTTTTATGATGATAATTATTTTGAGTAATTACCAATAGTGTCCACTGCCTTTAAGTATTCCACATTATAACACCCAAGCAGATCCTTGCCACTTGATTGGAGGATTGTCCGTCACGTGTTAGCAAATAAAAGTACTATTGCACGCTACGTCACTCAGCGTGCATTTTTCGTTCCATTCCGAAAAGTACTATTGCACGCTGAGCAAAAAACATCACTGCGTGCACGTGTCTTCAGTACGGCAGCAGTGCTACTACAAGGCACATTCTAGCATTCGGCAACTGCGTGTCTCAAAATAGCTGTACAGAATGCACATTGTCAAACAGGCACACCCAAAAGAAACGGGTGTAATTTTAATTTCACAATTAGAAATTGTAGGCCTACGCTTTGTTTATTTTGAAAGTTGTATCCTCCAATCAAAATGACAAAGATCTACTTGGATGTTATATAAAACAAATAATGAATGTTTTTTAATCGTGCAATAGTGCAAATATGTTCATTCATTGAAAGATGAAATGTTCCATTCAACTCGGCCTGAGCCTCGTTGAATAGAACATTCCATCTTTCAACTCATGAACATATTCGCACCATTGCACTCATGAACATTCATTATTTGTATACTAATCAGCCAATAAGTTTTGAAAACAAATTTTGAATCATTGGCCCTCCAAAAAATGAAAACAATTAACACAAACAAAGACATGTTGTTCCGTGGCCGACGTACCTTCTCCTGACTCTGCTTCTGTACTGGTTTGAGCTTTGGGAAGAGTTTGGACACCAGACTGGATGTTGGAGGAGAGGCCATAGCATCCTGATGTGACGTTTCTCGTGATGATTTTTTTCGTCCATCGAGAATAGACCTGTGCCCTAAATTTCACACAAACAACACACAAAGTTAATAATTTAAAATTTTTAACACACAAATAATTGTGGGAAACTATGTCAGTTTACAGAACCTTTGTACAGGCACAATGAAAGCATGCCTCAACCACAATGCAAACAGCAAACCCGTAATATTAACGTAATAAAAACTGCTCATTTGGGACACGGGTCTATTTGTATGAAAAATTGCCTGACAAAATTTTGCACTTAAAAATCTCTTCAATCTCCTGAAACAGCCTCTATTGAAATGTTTATTGGTCCTATGCATAGAGTTATATATATTGACTAGAGCGCTAACTTGCTCTGCGTTTTGAAGCCACCCTGGGCGCAGACATGTTTGGTGTGTTGCGTGAATTTTGAATTTTAAGAGAACACACATTGCCGCGATTATTTTACATTAGGCGTGTGCGTATACGTACGCAACTGTCCACTCGCGTACGTCCGCGCTACGAAAACCGTAACTTCGACTTGATTGCCGTACTAAAAAAAGTAAACGCGCCTTTTAATCATGACGCACATGAAGCTCGCAGTTTGTGCGCTGATCAGCAGATTGTGCGTTCACATTTACTGCATTTTTTGATTCGATGGCACATAAAAAAGAACAGACGCACTATCATGCAAATAGCCGTACAATTGCCGTACAAAATTTCAAGCTTTTGTATTGGTTTGTACATAAACATGGATGCGCCCACACGGCTTCAAAACCTTAGTGCGTGTATAACGGGGTGTTAGCGCTCTAGTCAATATATATAGCTCTATGGTCCTATGTGAAACCATGTTATTGACTTTTAACTCTGTTTAGGGCTTCAAACTGTCAGGCAAACATGAATCGTATGCCAAAGCAAATATTTTTTTTTTCGTAAACAGAAGAAACTGACATTAAAGGCACTGAACGCGTTTGGTATTTTTTAAAGACCAATCTTTTCACTTGATGTATCCCAAACATAAGCACAAAATAACAAACCTGTTAAAATTTGAGCTCAATTGGTCATCCAAGTTGCGAGAAAAGGGTGAAAGAAAACACACCCTTGTTGGACGAATTTGTGTGCTTTCAGATAGGAATAAAAGATTTTTGGCTATTATTATTTTAGTGAGAAATTACCTCGTTTCAAAATCTAAGCGACTTGACAGGGAGCCGTTTCTCACAATGTTTTATACTACTAACAGCTCTCCTATGCTTGTAACCAAGTCAGTTTTTAAGTTAATATTTGTTTTGGGTAATTATCAAATGTGTACCTTCCCTTAAAGTTTGCTGTCTTTTATGGTGTTACATATTATTCCCATGAGAGATAATTTCAAACCTTTTCTGAACACTGCTGGTGGGGGTGTAGATGTTGCTGAAGGTGCTCCTGCAAGAATGACGCTAGCATCATCATCCTCCTCTTCCTCCCCATCATCTGAGCTCTCAGACACAACCTCCCCAAAGTCTCCCCAACTCTCATCATCCTCAAAGTCTACATCAACTGCATGCGAAGAGGTGGCAGCTTTCCTCTTCATCTCTCGACTCGGTCTCTTGTCTTCATCCTCCATATCACTGTCTTCGTCTTCGCTGGCGTCTTCGCTGGCGTCTTCTCCGCCCTCTTCTACAGCATCCCCTCGTTCTTCGTCTTTATCGCCGATGTCAGCAGATTCCTCACCTCCTTTAACAATCTTCTCATCTTCATTTCCCGTTGCTGATTTTAACTGGTGTCCACCAGATGAACCTTGAGGGGCTAATCTGACATTTCCTTGTCCCTGAGACATTGCGTCAGGTATTTGCTCGATTTCGTCTGAGTCTTCTTCCGTTGCACTTCCACCCGTCTTCCATGTTTTTCCTTCCTTGACAGGATCTCTCTCTTCCAGGCTTTGTCTGCTGTCATTATCGGTTAGCGTGCGATCTGCGTCGGCATAACTTTCATCATCAACCTGGTCATGTGCCCTGTCTGTTGACACTGGTTGCGGCGTAGGAGCTGATTTTATCAAATTGGACGGTCTGATTGGTCTCTGATGGGAATAAATTCAGCAGTGTAGAAAACAAAATTACTTTCAATTACTAAATGGCCTGCTGCCAATGGCATAGTTTTGGTTCAAGACTCTCCAGTTTGTAATAACTTCCTATGAGCCGTGACACTTCGGATGGGACGTAAAGCAGTTAGTCCCATGTGTTGTGCAAGGCATGTAAAAGAACCCAGTGCACTTATCGAAAAGAGAAGGGGTTCGCCCCTGTGTTCCTGGCTGTGGCTGCTGTATGCGCCGTAGCACCTTGTAAACCCTTATAAGGTGCTACAATGTACATAATTGGGTCTCAGAATTCACCCCTGCAATAGCCTATCTTTCTGAATGTTTGTATATCTAAGCGTCTCGAGTACCTTGTTTGGTAGATACGTGCGCTATATATTGACTTCAATATTATTATTATTATAATATCCATCGCCATAAGAGAATGCGCTCTCACCATAGATGGCTAGGTTCTGGGAGTGATAGCTGTTCGCAAGTGAATAGGGCCCTCTATTGGAGACGCTATCAGCGACAGAAGTAAACCGCAGGAGTAGATAAACCACATGAGCGCCTTGAACCAAGACTACACATGGCAGTGAGGCTGAGAATAACTGACTTTTTAACTGTTTTTTTGTCAAAAACCAATGAATAATCTGTTGTATTTCTCTAACCACAGACAACACGCTTCTTCATATGAAGAAAAGAAAGAAAGGCTGTTCTGCTTTACCTCCTTTTGCCGGAAGACTTGCTGCATGGTTTTGACAACGACAGACGCATCACTGAAGAAGGAAGCGTTCTCATCTGCCGCTTCCTCAAGTAACTCAAACAAGTCTAGCTCATCCTTCTCTACCTACCAAGCAAACCACAAGACATAAAATAGAACAAGAAACTATAATAACGAGACAGTTTGATTAAAAAAAGTTTTAAATGGTTGAGTTTAAAGACACTGGACAAAATTGGTAATTGTCAAAGACCAGTGCTCTCACTTGGTCCATCTCAACATATGCACAATAACAAACCTGTGAAAATTTGAGCTCAATTGGTCGTCCAAGTTGCGAGATAATAATGAAAGAAGAAAAAACCCTTGTCACATGAAGTTGAGTGTGTTTAGATGGTTGATTTTGAGACCTCAAGTTCTAAGTCTGAGGTCTCGAAATCAAATTCATGGAAAATAAAAAACTATGTCACTTCAGAGGGAGCCATTTCTCACAATGTTTTATACCATCAACCTCTCCCCATTACTCTTCACCAAGTAAGGTTTTATGATGATCATTATTTTGAGTAACTACCAATAGTGTCCACTGCCTTTAAATCATCTATCCAGGGGTACTTGAGCATCATTACCCCTAGTCATACGGGGCAATTTATCTCACAACTCCCTGGGAGTATACAACCTGTGCTGCCAAGTATGTAGCCCACCCAGCTATTAAAATCAATTACAAGAACCATCTCTGCTATCACTGACTCATACATGTAGCTGCATATTTATCCCTAGGTGAAGAGAAGCAATTATGGTTCATTATCTTGCTCATAAACACAAGTGTCATGACCGGGATTCAAACCCACATCCTGATGACTTAGCCACCAAAGCTCGTGTCCGATTAAACCGCTTGGCCATGACACGCCACAATATCAAAGTTAGGCGCGTTTCAAGTAACTACAAAAAAAATCACTGATGAATGTGTGAGAGACAGATATAAAACATGCCTCCATTAATTTTTGGTTTAATTAACTTCTTAGTCAATTCCTTTAACTAGGTCTTTTGATATCTAAATGAAATTGAGTGTCATCCACGCCAGAATTCATGGCTCACCTTTTGTTTCAATTCAACTAACGTTTATTTCAATGCTGTCATTCGAAACAATAATGCAATTTTTTTTATAAATTACAAAATCAACATAGTTTGAGGTATGATTGATTAGGTACACACTGATTCAACAATCAGCAGCAATTTAATGACAACATTTAGGTAGAAGGTTAAGCGAGATGCTTTTGTTCCCTAACATATGGACAGACAAACATTAAGTACAACCGTGGTAAAATCTAGGTATGGTAAACATGGAGGTAGGACAAATGAAGCAAACAATAAAAGTGTGAAACAAGGCCAATAACTTAAAATACACCGAAGTTTATACTTCGTACAGATACAGAGAAAAAGGAGTTTACCGATCCTCAGTATCTAGGAGTGTCACATAAGACACAAAGCTCATTGTTCATTGTACAAAGTAAATAACTTTTTGAGAAAAAGATTTTTGAGAAAAAATAGAACCCACCTCCTCCTTGTGTTTCCGTTCCTGCATCCGTATCTGGAAGGACATCTCAATGGTATCGTCGTGGGCGGCGCCCTCTTTTGGCAAGTCGTGGTCAGGCATTTCCTCATTCGGCACTGCGTCCACTGTGATTGTAGGGTTGTTGCCTTGTCTTGCCATATCAGCAGAAGGCTTTGGCTGATTGGGTAGCTTTTCCCTGGATAAGGGATCATGATGGCTGGTTTTTGAGGCTAAAGGAGGTTTAGAAGCCACTTTGCGTGCCATCTTAAAAAAACAAAGTGGAAACTTGTTCACTATAACATCTTGTATGGCATTAATGATAAAATTGTTTAGAGTCAATACACAAAAGTATTGTGTGTCACCATACCTGGGTACATGTAGGCACTATCCCATACACTACATCTGGGACTCATTTCGTTGCAAGTAGTCTCAACAAATAAGTTATGGCAACTATGATTTGCTCACATGGCTAGTGTGCAAATAATGTGCAGGCTTGTGCATCACACACTTGTGCACACATGTAAAACAATTGTGCCCAGCAATGGCAGAAAACACATGTAAATTACAAACAAAAACAAAACCAAATAACAAAATCAATTTTTTGTTGAACAAGTATTGTATCAAACACAGTGGCATTGTGCACGTGAGATTAGATAATTTTTAAGTTACCCCAGTTTTTTTTATGGTTGATATGAGTTGTACAGAGTATGAAAATTCAACCAATTCATCCTCTTCCAACACTGTATTATTCAAAGTATGAGAACGGTTTTCAAGAAATCACTTCTAGGAAAACGTTTTTCACTCTGCACAGACTTGTACTTGCACTGTACTTCCGCACTTTACTCGTTCACTGTACTTGTGCCATGCAAGCACATCTTAGAACAGATTTGTTTTCCTTTTCACATCCTCAGATACCTGGACATCCATCTTAACTCACCTGAGGTGGCTCTTCTTTCCTTTCTCTGGCGCTCCTCTTTTTCTTCTCATCACCCTTCTTCGTCTCTCGCGTCTCTGGCTTCAGCAAGGTCAACTTCTTCGAGACACCGGATGCCTGCTTCTGGCGACCCCCAGCCTCGACTGGCTTTGCGGACCATTCATCTCTACCAACAGTCTTAGAAGACTTATTACCGGGAGGCAGTGATGATGGACCTCTTTGGGCCGTTCTTGAAGATGGAGGTCTGGGTGGCTTCTTTGAGACGACGCCAAAGCGGGCTGTGCCTGAGCCTTTGCGGAGGAACTCACGCCTGGGGCTGTCACATGGAGAATCTTTGGGATGATTTTGAACAGCAGGCTGATTCTGAAGGGAGAAGAATCAAATTTTTTGTTGTTTTAGAAACCTTGATGATTTTATTGTCATCATTGATAACCGCAAACCGACACAAATCTGTCTCTCAGGCTGTAAGCATGGTTCAAACATTTGTTGTGGGGTGTCCTGGTCGTGCAGGGGACTCAAGTTCAGTAGTTGAAAAGAATGTGGGTTCGAATCCTGGCCTGGTCAGTCACAACACCTGTGTTCTTGATAGCAATTTTATAATAATTGCGTCCCTCCACTCAGGAGTACAAATGCATACCATCAAGAACTGGAAAGTAACCTGCAATGGATTGGCCATCCTGTCCAGGGGGAATAGACAAATATTTGGTTTGCGGTAACACCATGTGTGTATCTACTTTCCGGGTAGAGTTTGTTTTTAGAGAACTGTCTTTCTTTATTCTACGCCTGCAGAGTAGATTTATCAGATGTTCCGGAGACTTCTCAGTTCTGAAAAGAACTGTCCTGCTTTTTAACTACTACCCGGGCAGAAGGTACGGAAAATTGGCGGGACTACCACTTTAGCTTATAGGATCGTTATTAACTGCACTACCGCAAAGTGAGCACTACATTGACAATAACTATAAACGGTGATCCTGCCTTAAACTGAAACACTATCGGAAGAAAACGTTTAATAAATACCGTTGACTCTGATTCTGCCTTAAGCTTGAGTTCCAACAACTCCTCAAACGTCTTAGCTCTAGAGCCCAGTGCTGAATGAATTGGTCTGTCATCGAAATCTTCAGCTGCATCTTGTTGTTGACTCTTCGAGCTCAGCTTTGAAGAAAATTAAAAAAAAGCTCATTTATGTAGCGCAAAAAAAACAAAAACACAGACAGACTTAAAGGCAGTGGACACTATTGGTAATTACTCAAAATAATTGTTAGCAAAAAAACTTAATCGGTAACAAGTAATGGGGAGAGGTTGATAGTATAAAACATTGTGAGAAACGGCTCCCTCTGAAGTAACGCAGTTTCTGAGAGAGAAGTAAATTTCAACGATTTTGATTTCGAGACCTCAGAATTAGATTTTGAGGTCCCGAAATCAAGCATCTAAAAGCAGACAACTTCGTGTGAAAAGGGTGTGTTTTCCTCCATTATTATCTCGCAACTTTGACAACTAATTGGGCTCAAATTTTAAACAGGTTTGTTATTTTATGTATGTTGAGATACACCAAGTGAGAAGACTGGTCTTTGACAATTACCAATAGTGTCCATTGCTTTAAAGGAAAGCTACTGCCTGTGATACACTACTTGGTGATTCGTTTTTGCAAAGAGGGTGAATAATTACAATAAAGCTGTTGAAACCACACCTTATTATTCAAGGAAGCAGCATCTTGTAAGCTGTCGTCTAAAGAAATCTCCTCCGTCTCAGTCTCGTCTTCCTGCTCCTCCTCCTCTTTATCTTCAAGCCTCACTGCATCGTCTTGGTCCTCTATGTAGCCATAGCTGAGTTCAGAGGCTGTCTCAGGTAGAGGGTACACCCCCTCCTCTAAGACGGAGCTTGCCATCTCACTCAGGGAGTCCACATCTTGCTTCTGGTTCAGAAAAAAACCCATAATATTAATAATATTGATTTTGGTTTTACCCTTTTACCACTGATGAGTGTTAGCAGTGTATACTCAGTAATTTCCCCAAATCACAGGCATATTACTTGGGTTGGATTTGAACCCCAACAATGGCAATTCAAGAAAAGTGAAGAGCGTTTGGTTTGTATGGTGTTACTCTAACTTTTCTACGTGTACATCCTATTTCCACAATGCAAAGTTTCAAATCCTACTTATAGCAAAGAGTTTTTTTTATGAAATTGCGCCCTGAAGTCTTACGTTCCATATTATAAGGCGTTCCTTACTGAGAAAACTTTCAGTACTTAAAAACACTTTGTAAACCATTACATGGTGCTCTGTACATGTATATTGTAAATAAATCCAACAAAGCTCCGCTTGCTGAGTAGAAAAAAATAATGAGCCCTTTAAGATACCTTCGGGTGTGATTAAACGCAAAGAACTGCGTAATGTTATTAGGCCGTGTCCCAGTTAGCGGCTACAGCTACGGCTATGGCTAGATTTCCGCATCACCATGCGTTGAGATATAGGACATCCTTAGCAACACCCTTAGCAACAGCCTTAGCCGTTAGTTCTGATTCGGTGTTATACTTTCCTCAAAGTTTAAAATGATCGATGAAATGTAATTTTCTTTTTTTTTTTGGTGCTTAAGGCCTGGTCACACAGTCCCGATAACGAGAACGATAAAAATGCAAGCCCTCGATTGGTTGAAATGCTCCACGCAGAATACGCCCATAATCCTTCAACCAATCAAGGCATCCCCTACATTGTTATCATTGACGTTTTTGGGGCCTGTGTAACCGGACCTTAATCCTTCAAAGAGAACACTTACAAAATCAGGAGAGCTCGCATTATCCCTTTGTGCACTCAACAGCAGCGGATTGAGTACCATCGGGCCTGCCGTCTGCGATAGTGAAATGGGTGCTCTGGTGAGGGCGTCTCGAACACTTGACCCATGGGGGCTGGAGGGTGGGGTCCTAGGTTGAAGGGGACCAAGGCGAGGTCGAGGTGGTGACTGCTTCACCTGTTGAATTCCTTGGGTTGAAATTGGACAAAGCACATGGTCATTATCTCCTCGTCAGATGGGTTGCACCAAGTGTCAACCACCGTATTTGATGATAAACAATAGCAAAGTGCAAGCGTGTATGCGCTGCGCCCAACTCTCAGTTGACGATAGGCTTTCGCGCATGCACGTTTCGTCAAACGATGGTGGGCAATGAGGACGTGTGCAATCCATCAATTAAAGAGGGATTCCAAAGTTAAGTTTTTCATGCACCCATTTTTTCAATTGATAGAGTCCTTTCAAGTGGAGACAAAATTACAAGTATTTATTTGATACTGTTTCGATGTCATGCAAAATGTGTAATCCTGATCCAGATGGCAGATCGATCTTAAACTTCTACAGGTTTGGCATTTCATGTACACGGTGGACTACATAAAGTGCTTTAAACTGTCATCACCTGTTTTGTTAGCAAAAACCAATTCTGCAATGTTCCTTTCACTTTTTGTTTGATATTGTTGGAGAGAAAAAAGTAGCTGAAATCTTGAATACTTTATTATATACTTTGACCTTTACCTCCCCACTGCTTCTGCCGCTGTGCCACCAGTGTCTGCTCCACCCTCTGCTGTTCCAGCTGGAGCATCTGAAGCTGTTCTTGCTGTTGAAGCAGCAAACGTTCTTGCTGCTGGTGTTGCCATTGCTTGAGCTGTTGGAAGCGCTGCAGTAGTTTCGCCTGCTCCTTCGCTTGATGGTGCTCTGCTTGATCAACAACGGCATCTGCTCATGGACATTTTTTTTCAAAAGGAGAGTTCATTTGAATATTTCCCTCTATTGTTTGGTGCTGAGAGGTGACCCGTCCCCATTTTAAAAATATTGATTAGTTTGACACGGAATGAGCAGCGTGGATTTACGCAATTTCCCTTCTCTCAAAAACCAAAATTCCAATTAATCTCAAATGTTCTCATTACTAGAATAAAGTGGTCTTTATATAATTAGATAATTCTTGTCTTTTTATTGATATTTTCCATGTATTGCACCCATACTCTCTACCCATATGTCTACTCTCTACTAGGCTGAGGTGTGTGCCTCAAAATTACACTGTTGTGGCATACTGAGGTACATGTATGGGCTGGTTGTCTCCAGAAACACACTGATAGGAAAAGGGTTAAATTGAATCATTGAAACTTGTACAAGGCCCATCATCAATCATGTCAACTTACCATTTTGCAAAAGTGCATGTAGCTCGGGCGGCATCAGTAAATGTTCTTGTCTCGTTGGTGGTACATGTACCCCCGGCTGTTTTTGCTGGGCATGGTCTCCGAAGACAGGGTCTGGATCCAGAACCACTCCGGCTCGGTTCACCCAAGCATTGGTTCTTGAGGTTGCATCCGTCCTTGTATTGAATGTAAAGGGCTTCTCGGTTGCCATGTCTCAAAAGGCAGTGTGCGAAGCTGAAGGATGAACTGCAGCAGTGGACAAACAATGGAAAGAGATACAGCAACAACTGTTTCAATCAATTTGTGATATTTCTTAGCAACTTAAACTGAGCCTCATTTCTTCTCTTCTTCTTCCTTATATAAAGTGCAGCCTTCAAATGGTTGAAGATGTACGCACTGCGTGTGAGCGCATGTGTTGACTTAGGCAACAGGAATTTGTGTCAGGTGCAAATAGAATTATGTACAGGTGCGAGTCAAAAGCTGGAGATGAGGTTTACTTCAGCCGGGGGTCCCTTAACGCCAGTTTGAAAGCCTCATGGCTCTGCTTACCGCTGAATTATGCGCTTACTCGCAAGCGCAAAATTCCGATGCTAGCTGTGTAACTAAGCATAACAAGAACATGCAACAATCTTTCGCAATGTAAGACCAAAACTGTTTAGATTTTAAAACACAATGAAGTGCAATGCAATTGCAAGTGTCTTGTTGTAAAAAGTTTTAATAAAATGATAGATAATAAAAAAATAAAATAAAAATTATCTATGGACTGTTTACACATCGCGCACAGAGAGGTAAAAGACTTGCCACGATTTTAGGGACACCTCAAAAACAGGACCTCCTACGATACAATAATAAACATAAACAGTCAACACGCCTACACCATCCTACACGTACACGATCATCCATGGGGCACGGTGACTAAATGATAGATCTGAGAATCGATTTATAACGATAAAACCTTATATAGTAATACGGAAAGAATCTCAGTGAGATTCTTTCTAGCATTATTATCGTAGTCCTACATATGATAAAAAAAGTCTTACCTACGCAGGAAGGTTCACAAAACAGTCACCATCAAGTACTGACCAATAACACTAACACTCAGAAACAGCAGCATGAACAGTAAAACTCTTTGTAAACAAAAACCTAAACGAGAAACACATCAACATGATGAACCGCGCCATTTTGTTCGAACTCAGTCCTCAACACCTCGTACTCAGATGTATGAATCCCCCTCGTATTCGAGTTAGTACGGGGTCGACTACATTGATTTGAGAATGAGGGGGTCTATGGTGGCCCCGAAGGGACGTAAAAAAAAATTAAAAAAAATAAAAATTATCGGCTCAATGCACAAGCTTGCTCAGGGAACCATACCCTTACAACCCTTATTATTCATTTAATTAATCTTATCAAACAACTATTTATTTCTTTATTTCCAACTTACATTGCCTATGATTTGATACTGATTGTGATTTTGAAACTGTGGAAATAAACTGATGATTAAACCAAAATCATAAAGAGTCCATCCATAGGTGGCGCTGTTCAAACACATCGCAGTCTTTGCAATTAATTTGCGATGTCGCAATAATATCTCTGCAAATAATTATTTGCGATGTTTGCAAATATCTTTGCAAATTATTGCAATGTCGCAAATATCTTTCCAGAGCAACTAGATGTTTATCTTATCTGCAACCGTAAATTGCAAATTGTTTGCAAAGATATTTGACATCGCAATTGCAAACATTTTTGCGATATCCCTCACAGAGGGCCACTGGAGGCATATCACTACGGAGGGTGGATTCGGACAGATTTGAGAGCCTCCCCCCCCCCCCCCATAAAAAAAGCAAGAAAGAAAGAATGGTAAAAATGAAAAGGTCACCAGTAACCTTGGATTTACCAACTTGATGTATTTTGGATGACACTTGGGACCCAACAAATAATAGTCATACAAAAATTGCGGAGAGGTCCCTATAGAGACATTTATTTTCTCAAAATTGATGCTGCGGCACGCGTCGTTTGGGTAAAATAGTATTACGACATTTAATGTTTCTCAATGCATTATACTGTCCAAGCTGTTGTACTTCTTACCAAGTATGTTTTGCATTGCCATTAATTACCAAACGTCACTCAGACCCTTTAAATAATAGACAGAACTAAAGCGACAGTCAAGGTTAATGAGTTATGTTTTTATGATAGCCTCAAATTAACCGTTAAGTAATTAGACTACTTTACGAACCTTGGCAACGACGAACAGAAAGGGTAAACAAAAAATGCTTAAAGTCATTGGACCCTTTTGGTAAACAGTATTGTCCAAGGCCCACACTTCGTGTATCACAACTTCTATACCAAATAATAAACCTGTGAAAATTTAGGCTCAATCGGTCATCGGAGTCGGGAGAAAATAACGGGAAAACCCACCCTTGTATCCGCGCGTTTCGCCGTGTCATGACATGTGTTTAAAATAAATCCGTAATTCTCGCTATCGAGAATTGATATTGTTTTACTGTTTTCTCAAAAAGTAAAGCATTTCATGGAATAATATTTCGAGAGAAGTCTTTCACCACTACCTTCTGTAAACCCTGTAAAGTTATTTGTAAATCTGTGAACTTTTATTTTTTTTCTGTACCGAAAGGGTCCAATGGCTTTAAATTAAAATAAAACAACCACAAGTCACATCACTTTTGAATTGACGGCAAACAGCAGAGACCCATCTAGACTTGATGTCAAGTCTTAGATCTCAGCCACGAACCCCCCCCCCCCCCCCCTCCACAGCTGATATAGCTATGAGTATAGGCTAATGACGGAGGTATAGTCTATAACAAGAGGGCGCCTATCAGGTAGACTAAAAACCACGATCGCAGACTTGGAAACAAGTCTAAAACCCATCCGGTGTTTGTCCACTACGAGCTTGTCTCTTCGGGAGGAGAACATTTCCACACGGAGCTGTTGAAGATGGGGTCACTCTTTGAGCCTTGTGACGTTGTTCGTAGAGTACTCCAGTTGACGGTGATTATACTGGTATGCACCCTCCGATTTGTGCACAGTGAGCTGATAGGTAAGTCATTTTTTGCATCAATATCAATATTATTATTTTTTTTAAATACTGTTTTACTTGTAAGTTGGGGTGAGATACACCAATTTACACACAGGTATTCTTAAAAACATTTCGCCCTCCACATTTTCAGTGAAACCATATGCAATGGATACTATTGGTAGTTTCTAAACATAATTGTTAGCATATAAAAGCTTACTTTGTAATGAGCAATGGAGAGCTGTTGATTTTGTAAAACATTGTGAGAAACGGCTCCCTCTGAAATAACGGGTGCGCTCGTTTAGCTGCCCTGGGTCTTCCCCGGTGTGTGGCGGTTTTTCTTTCCAGGACGAACGTGGGTAATTTTCTGCACACGTTCGTCCTGGAAAGAAAAAACGCCACACGACGGGGTCGACCCAGGGAAGCTAAGCGAACGCACCCAACGTAGTTTTTGAGAAAGAGGTAATTTCTCACTCAAACTAAAAACACTTTAGACACGAAAGCCCTAATGTTTCTAGGCATTTTCTCGGCATGACGTGAAGCACGACATTTTGTGTAAAAAGGGTGTTCTTTCTTTCATTAGTTTCTTGCAACTTCAATCACCAATTGATGAGTCCAATTGTTGACAGATTTGGCTTTTAGGAATTGTACGAGACTGATCGTTGACACCAAAGGTGTACAATGCTTTTAGGCCCCTTCGGTTATGGGGGCTTCAAACAGAAGACAGACCCTCATCTTTATACTCATCCTTATCACAGGTCCGAGCGATGGTTTTGAGTAATTATCATAGGGTGCGTTCGTTTAGCTTCCCTGGGTCGACCTCGGTGTGTGGCTGTTTTTTTTTACCCAGGACAAACATGGGTAATTATCTTCACACGTTCGTCCTGGGAAAAAAAACCCGCCACACACCGGGGTCGACCCAGGGAAGCTAAACGAACGCACCCATAGTTTAGATGATGGTGACGTCATTGATCAAAGTGTCCATTTTGAAAAAATGTGCTGTTGTTGTTGGCTTTTTTCTTGTCAGTTTTTGTGTAAAAGAAATAAGTCGTTAAAGGGAGGGAATTCCTTTGGTAAGTTCTCTCAAAAATGAAGTACGATATAAATTGATATCGTTGAAGCACTGTGCAGCTGCTGATAATGTCTAACATTTTGATAAACTGTTCCTTTCTAAAAGAAGACGGTTTGGGAGAAAACGTTTACAAAGCACTTCAATCAGAAAATTTGCGTCGGAAACTTGTTTTCTCGCCCGGAAACTTATTTACCGTCCGCGCCGCACGTTCAGTTTGTAAATTAAATAGGCCACATAAATTTGCGTTCATTTCGGTTAAAGTACGGCGCAATTTTTGGATGATATTGGGCTTTGTTAATCAGCGTTTGGTTGACAATACGGGTTGCTTTTTAACAGAGCGTGATTTGCCGAACGGCGGCCGCCGGCCGTGGGGGCTCTTCTGGCCTGACGGCCCGTCGACAGTTCTGTGAGCACACACTGGACATGGACGGCGCACCCCCAGGTGTTCAGTGCGCCTGTGCAATTGCCGGTGTGGCGGTTTCAACTTTCCGCTGTGTTCAGTTTTCCGAATGACCATATACGGTAGCATTCATGCGATGCCTGCGCACAGCAAGCGAAAGCAGTCCATTTTTAGTGCCGTATTGAGTCATCCGTTACCCGCCGGTTGCTGTCCTGGCGGCGTCCACGTATCGAGTACAGCGGCAAACGCGTGGATCGTGAGTTGTTTTTTTATGCAAGCAGAGTGTGACCTACCTAAAGTTGTACCCATGAATACATGTAAAGATGGGGCAAGAGATTATGTGACTACAGAAAAGAATCGTAATACAAACAATTCGGGGTCACTGCTGAGAGAACTACAGTACTCGCCAGGGTACTCGCGGGGGTATCTGACAGGTCACCCGGAAAACTGAACACGCCGGAAAGCTAAAACCGTTCGAAGACTGAAACCGCCACACCTGTGCTCGTCAAAGCCTTTCAGCAAGAACGAGTTTTGGCTCAGTAATGTCTCAGTAATTAACGTGGCTAACGATTTTGATTGACCGTTTTTGTGTGGTATTGCGGTTGCTAAAATCATAAGCCCTGTCCATATCCTTTTTTTCATCGTGTGCTGAGTTTGCCTCAACTGGGTGCCGAGTTTGTATTTTTTGTGCATGTGCCGAGTTTGTATTTGTGCATGTGCCGAGTTTGTATTTGTGCATGTGCCGAGTTTGTATTTGTGCATGTGCCTAGTGTGTGGGTGCCGAGTTTGTAGGTGCCGAGGAGACTTGATCAAGTCCCATTCTCTTGCGAGAGGACCCAACTAATCATATCCGCCGTCAAAATTCAGCTGTTGTGGTCCCGCGATACAGACTGGGGGAGTTTTTAGATGATTAGGCAATGGGACTGAAAACTACTATTACAGAACGGGGGGTACGACGAGGTTGGTATGGCAGAAGGATACTCGTTTCCAAATGCGTAGAATTCAAATTCATCCTTCTCACAAACATATTTTTTGATATGTTTTTGATATTTTTGTGCCGTATTTTTATATGTTCTAGTTTGGTTTTTATTTCATCGTCTTTTCTCCCGTTGTTGTGTATGAATTTTTGACATGTTTTTATCCTCACAAATTAAAATCAAATCAAATCAAATCTAATCTAGTCAAACAAATCCTTCATTTAAATCTGTGCCCAAGGACCTCAACGAAATCCAATGGTCAGGTGTGGAGTATTGAGGGTGATTTGTTGACTGGTGATGAGCTGGGGAAACAGTTTGGATGCAAGAGTTGTGAATACGCGGAGCTTGGTCAAGGATGTCTTCATAAAATAACATTTTAATGTAGTTTTTCTCTATCTTTAAAGCCCTGGATGTGTCTGGAAAATCAGCAACGCAGAAGAGTACCTATAGCGGTTACACAGCAGATCAATGCATTGACGGCAACGTAGATACAGCTTGCGTTGGTAAGGTTCACGACAGTTTATTGATGTCATGTTAAAGATGCTATGTCAGATGTTCGGCCCCAAACATTAAAAAAACAGATTTTTTTGAGTGAATGGTATTTCAAAGAGTACGAGTATCACCCGCTCTAACGAATTTTTTTTAACTGTTACTTTTAATGGTCTGGAACCATGACAACAATTTAAAACGCTTCTTATACAACACATAAGAATTGGGGTCACGTGATATATTGTCGGGATCCCGACAAAAACTAATTTGGAGCACTTTATTTCACTGCTACTAATAATTGGCGGACTTTTTCGAGCAATGGCTCAAAAGAAACTTGTAACTTTCTCGACCCCAATCAAAATACCTATTGAATTTTAAATCAAAATTTTTGGGTCAAATCGGCCAAAAATCTGACATAGCATCTTTAAAGGACTGGACACTGTAATCACTAAGAATAATTATTAGCATAAAAGCTTACTCGGTAACGAGCAATGGAGAGCTGTTGATAGTATAAAACATTGTGAGAAACGGCCCCCTCTGAAGTAACGTAGTTTTCGGGAAAGAAGTAATTTTCCACTACAATTATTTGAATTTTATTTCGAGACCTAGATCCCTAAGTTAAACATCTGAGAGCACAAAACTTCGTGTGATGACAAGGGTGTTTTTTTATTCCATTATTATCTCGCAAATTCGACGACCAACTGATTTCAAATTTTCACAGGTTCTTATTTTATGCATACATTTATTATGTTGAGATACACCATTATTGAGAAGACCGGTCTTTTTCACCTACCAAAGGTGTCCAGTGTCTTTAAAGGTATGGACACCATTGGTAATAATTCAAAATTTGTTACTTGGTAACGAGCATGCAATGGAAAGCTTTTGAAAATATAAAACATTGTGAGAAACGATTCCCTCTGAGCATAGTTTTTGAGAAAAAGGTAATTTCTCACTCAAATAATAAAATACAGCCGAAGCCTTTTATTTATGCATCGGAAAGCACACAAAAGTAATGCACCATGGGTATTTTTTAATTTCATAATTCTTTTGCAAATTGGATGACCAATTGATCCCAAATTTGCACAGGTTTGTTATTTTATGCATTTGCTGGGATACACCAAGTGAGAATATACTGGTCTTAGACAATATCAAACGTGTGCATGAGAGCCTTTTTAAAGGATCACGGTCTTAAAATACTGTGGCCGTCTCCAGCTTAACCTATTTTCTGTTTCGGTCAGCACTTTACAGATGTTGCATACAAAAACCAAAAACCGATTTTCACACGGCAAAAGTGCGACAATTAAAACGAATCGGACAAACGCCAATAGTTTGCCGCAATTGCCGTCAATTTTTAACACGCAAAAAAGATGACGACGACACAATTAATATGCCTCGAAATTGCATGGTTTTCCTTATACGTCGTGAAAAAAAAACCGTCATGCAGTTTGTCCACAAAATAGCCGACCGTAATTGAGTTTAGAAGTAAAAGGAAAACCACGCAATTTGGGCATGATCGTTATATTCCACTTTTAAAACATGATCGTCATGTAAACCATGATCTTTCATAACAAACGGTTTCAAACACTTTTAATAGACAAACTCGCCCAATTTAAGGCAACGTGTCCCTTTAATAATCTAACATTAATATCATTTGTTTTTAAATTACCTATTAATACAGAACGAGCCGACATGTATCCATGGTGGAGGCTAGACTTGGGTGGCGAATACTGGATAGGTGAGATCACCATCACGACAAGGAACATAGACGGAGGGAAACTCACCTCTGCGATCATCAGGGCCGGCAACAACCCCGATCACAACGAGAACCAACAATGTGGTTCAAAGGTCACATCGGCCCAGGCTAGGGACGGAGCAGTAATAGAGTTCCGGTGTAATCCGCCACTGCTGGCGCGATATATCTCTGTGCAGAAAACTTACTCCGTGCTCTCCAACGGGGCGATCCTGCACTTCGCCGAACTGACCCTCATGGAGTACGTGCCCGGCGAATGCGGTAAGATTCAAAAAGACAAACAGAGCCTGGGTGGTGGCAGGAAGAATTCTATCTCCCCAAATGTAGCCTTTAGTCAAGGCGCTCGCGTCACCCCCAGCCGTCAGTCGCGACCCCAGCACGTACGAAAAAAGACCAGCGCGAGCGGCGGAGCATCGCGGCTTAGCCGCTCGCGCTGGTATTTGTTTCGTGCGTGACGTCTGGGAGCCTCCGCCGCGAGCGCCTTGATTTAAGGCTACACCAAATATGTGTACAAACTGTTTTCTTCTAGCGCCCCCTTTGAATCGTCCTCCTCCATACCATCTTAAGATATTTGAAATAATCGCAAGTAATTACTATTCGCAAAGATATTTGACTTTTGTGATAACATCCCTTCAGGGCCACCAGATTTAACTTATAATATTGTTTACTTATAAACACAAATATTGTGAACACCCTTTTCCCGTGAGAAAAATGAAATGGGGACAACATTAATGATATTTCATATCAATATCAAACAGCTATAGGTGAAAACAAACAACAATAATTCCATTGTTTCAAAAGCCGCCACCAGTAGGATTTGAAACTTCACACATGGAGAGAGTACAATAAAGTGAATTACATACAGATCCTTGCCATTTGATTGGTGGAACTTACTTCACGTGATATTCACTATTACTCCCATCCGCACCGGCGATCAAAAAGAACTATTCGCCCATGGGGAAAAGCATTTCCCATTCAACAGTTAGGATCATCCTTGTTCCCAATGTTATTGAGCAGTATACAGCGCCGCCGCGCCGCTGCTAAAACAAAGGAGCACCTGTGCAAAAGGTTGTGATCCGATTTGTGCATTGTTGCCGCTACGCGGCGCTATATGATTTTTGGTTGTCAGTAAGTTGTGTGATTTTTTTATAATTTATACTTTTGAAATACATCAAATGACAAGGATCTATATGTCAGTTATATTAACAAATATTGAGTGGCTTTAATTCGTAGAATGGAAGGAATATTATCGCTCGGTAAAATTCCTCCCATTCCACTCTAAGCCACTCAATACTTGTATAATAATATGTGGCAACACTGAGTACGATCAGAGCATACTGATCGAAACGTCACTGTACCACAACTCACAAAGAGCCGTACATAGTGTCAGGGCAAACCTTACTTTATTGATCAAAATATGTTTTTATTTATTTATTTATTTGCAGAAGGTCATCGTGCGGTAGATTCTGGGTTATTTAAAGTTCTCTGCAAGGGATACCTGTTTGTGAGCGACAACCTGGACACCAAGATGGCGACCACTCTCCAGGAGTGTGCCAGGTTCTGTGTCGGAAATACACGGTGCAGGGCCTTCGACTTTGGATCCCAGAACGGCATCTGCCATCTGCACACTTCAATTGATGCTGAGTGTATTCGTAACTCCGAGTTTTTCGCATACAGGCGTTAAGCAATTTTGAGGTATAGTGGATACTATACTTGAACACAGGTTTGGGTAAATTTGTCTGTAAATACCCAAACCAATAGTGTACTTCTGTATTGTCAACCATTATTACCCCAAAATAGCCTTGCTCAAGACAGTCGAATTATTCACTCCGAAAAAAGACTGCCGCTGTAAAAGCCCATCCCTATACACTGTGCGTAAAATGTGTGTACCGGTAACCACATCGCACGACACGACGCCCCCCCCCCCCCCCGTACGCTATTAGCGGCCTCTGCATGCGGATATTGGTACGAGTGCGGATGGCTTGTGCACAGTAGTCGTACAGTGGGCGTCGAGCTAGCGATGTGACAGTGTATACGGTTGGGTCGTGTGGTGCGATTACAGTGATTACACGCTAAGCACAGTGTATACGGGTGGGTTTACAGCGGCGTCTTTTCGGAGTGAATAGTATGCGACTGCCTTGAGCAAGGCTAACCTCAAATGAAGCCATTTGCGTGTAAAAAAAAAAAAAAAATCATGCTACCGCCGTTGGCTGCCTCAAAGTTTGCCAGTAAAAAGTGCCTCACAATATTCATGGATGACGTCGCAATTCTAACCCAAATTGAGGCAATCGGCGCACGTCACGCCACCACCAGTACCAGCCACTCGATCCTAACCTCGTTCCCAGGGGGGAACGACCTTGCTGCGCCATTTTTTTCCAGCATGCCTTGCTGGCTCATAACGTTAGTGACGAGAGGTATCGATAAGAAGGCGCGCTGCCCATGGTATAGTCTTTCTCCGGGGGAGCGGTGAGTGAACTAAGTCACGTGAGTCGGTGCGGATTGAGTCGGTGCGGGCGCTGTTGGTGAATTGGCCGCGGTGTGCGTGAAAAGGAAACGAGAAACGTCTTGCACCAAGACTACCCATGGTAGCGAGGCTGACTCATTCAATCCTACTGCACCGATGGCTCGTTTGGGGTTTTAGAATGGTGACGTCATGCATGAATATATAAAGAGGCGTATAAAACAAATATTGAGAGGACAGGGTCCGACTTGCAGGCTACGGCTACAGCTACGGCTATGGCTGCATCGCCGCGTCATAGTGCTTTGCAGTATAGCACCTCCTTAGCAACAGTATAGTAATAATAATAATAATAAGACTTGTAATGCGCACATATCCACCCTGCTGGATGTTCAAGGCGCAGTTCTGGGTGTTCTGGGTGTTCTGGGTGTTGCCAGAGCCACAGGCAACAGTTCTGATTTAAAGGTCTTGGTCTAAAACTGAAACAACAGTTACTGTTTAAGCTTTGCAAACCACTTGGTTTTAATCTTAAAGATCGTATAAAGGGTCAGTATGTGTGGTTTTGACGACGAAATAAGTAGATAGTAGGCCTAACCGAATATTTTCACCCTTTCTAGACCGTAGGCACATGACTTCGTTTGAATAGGGCGCTTTCGCCTAGAGGTCAAAGGTAGGTCATATTGGGCAATTCTGCGCGCTGCGTGTACAAAACTGCGCATTTTCATTGTTTTGCTCTCTTAATGTAAAATAGTAAACATTTCACTCTCTTATCCGAGTGGTGTCAGTTTTGCTCTTTTGAGTGAAAGCCAACATGTGTCACTCTTTTTTGAGGGAAATTGGAACAAACTTCACTCTAAATCGAGTTGAAAGTACCTGCTTTGTCTCTAAAGAGTTGTCCGCCATAATGGCTTTTTGCAAGAGTGGTCTTGGGGACAAAACGCGCGTTTTTTTCTCACTCGTTTAAAGACAGCATCATCGTTTTACAGTTAGCATAATTGTATGTTTATATTGTTTATGATCAATGTTGTTAGGCTAGTATTTGGTATCGACTTAGCTTGGGCTGAAATACGACTGCCTTGTTTTTGTACGTATCTTTTTTTTTTCTCTTGGTGTTTTAAAATAGATTTTAAGTATTTTTAAAGCAATTTGTAAGCAATGTTTTACTTTTTTGCAAGTATATTTAATCCAACCGTTTTTGTATGGTTGCAAAAAACAACCTGCTATTCAAACTGGATGGATTCGAACGACATTTTCATTTTGGTTGGTAGTTTGCAAAAAGCTATCAACTCGTCACATTGCCAAGGTCTCATTCTGACAGTGAGTGTATATGATAGCGAACTTCACTCTCAGCTCTCTGCCATACCCATGATAGTAATGGATAATTCATTTTTTATTTCAAGGCTGTAATTTTAGAAGACGTCTACTAAAATATACATCAGATTAATTGCTATAATAACAGACGGTCCTTGGCGTTAATCCTCATGGAGTCTGTATTTGCGTTTGATAATTACTCTGACAATTAATGGCAATACAAACTTTGGTAAATAAAGGACAGCGGCTTTTGATAGTCCCTCAATATATTTTGAGAAACATTTTCTTCCGAGTGCTACGGTTATAGATTAAGATATTACTTTTACTCCCACAAAATTAATAGAAGAATATTACACCAGTTCTTCGTTCTCTACACGGGCTACCTATTCTCAAGCGGATTCTGTTCAAAATTATTCTCCTTGTTTACAAGCAATACATTGCCTCGCTCCCACATGCATCAATAGTCTCATCTCACAAAAAGTTGCCTTCTTCATCCATGAGCCTTCGATCAACATCCAACATCCATCTTCAACTTTGTAATGGTCCACGCACGAATACCCGGTAGAGCTTTCTCAGTAGCTGCACCAACTTGCTGGAACAAGCTCCCTCTTCACATCCGTCACTCATCCTGAATCAGCTCATTCAAGACTCGGTAAAAACACATCTTTTCAGACAATGCTAAAGCGCTTTCAAACTCCTGTGGAAAGCGCTATACAAATGTTATTTATTATTATTATTATGATTATTATTTATTATTACCGCGGTACACTGTCTTATCAGATTGGGTACTCCTGTAGGGATTATTCTTATTGCGTGACCATTATTCCTCGGCGATATCTAAAAAATGCGACCTATTTGAAATGGAATGTTCACAGGTTAATTTGATTGTATACAACTAAAAGAATTGTATCTCCCGAACGCAGGTATTTACCCGTGAACATAAAACGTCTTTCTTTAATCATATCTAAAACAATCGCACGGCTCCAACAACCAAAGGTAATCGATGTCTTTAAACAATTCTACAAGGATACCGAAGGGGAGCGGGCGGAAGGAGCTTTATGTTTACTGGTAATAACACGTGTTTGACAGACAAAATGTATTTTTTTTGAGTGGTCTAAACAGACAAATAGAAGTCCCTGCACACAAATACCGAGCACTCTAGCAATTTACATATTGTTTTTTTACTAATTAGTTTGAGTAATAGGCCTTAAGGGTTTAGACTGCACACTTTTTGTTTTCGTAAAGCTCATAACCCTCTAGTCCTTGCACCTCCCGAGTTTGCTGAAAACTAATACTTCATTATTCTTGCAGTTAATTACTGGAATCGTAGTTCAAATTTTAAAAGATAGCCACAGCTTAATTTTTATGCACTATTTGAACCTTGATATTTGTATAAAAGTTCAAGTTCGCATGAGAACAATAAATGTCTCTCGTTAAACGGCTACGGTAATTTTTATGGCGAATATTTGTTTGTAAGGATAAAATGGACACAATAGCTTTTCAAGGCTTTTATCTGACTCAATGATTATACTGATTGAATGCGAAGGCGTGAGTTTTCGACAATATTATCATGAATGATGAATAAATACAGTTTCTTTTGTGTTTACTAATGAGCGTTTTGTTGGGGTAAGAGCTAAATTATTTCACCATCATTAGCTTCATTAACTTAATAATGACTATCGAGGATTCTTTTGATGTTCCTTTTTTTCTACAAACACAAGCTAGCAAGGTTTCCTCCTATACCACTACAGTATATCGATAGGCGGCTGGGCGGTCCATTGGTTAAAATGGTTAATAAGGGCATGGCTGAGCCTAAACTTCCCAAGGTCTGTAGGTGATCTCTGAGTGAGCCTATCCCCGAGGGTCACTATACTATCTCAAATAGGGGTGTTTATTGAAGTTCAAAATACACTTCAGGGGAATTGACTCACATATACTGTAGTAAATACAGAATTATGAAACGTGTACTTCCCTCGCACTCCTTGATTTCCCCGAGGGTAAAGACAGGCGTCCAGTCAACGTTAGTAATATCAGTGTCCACTTAGCGTAAAGCCTGAGCGATGGAATTAGCATAGATGTGATATGGGGCCAATTTCATAGAGCTGCTTAAGCAAAAAATTTGCTTAAGCACGAAAATAGCTCGCTTATTTTACACATTGTTACTGGCCAAAATGTCCTGCCATATACATTGCTTATGACTAGTATTAAGCTGTTGTTTACTTAGCATTACAATTGAGTGGAGTCTTGGCCGGTAATCTGATTTTACTAAGCAATGAATTTTTTGCTTAAGCACAATTTTTTGCTTAAGCAGCTCTATGAAATTGGGCCCTGCTGCCACCTAGCGTTCGAAATTTCTCCATTCTCAGAGACAAACAAAATGTTTTTATATGATGTCATATCGGGCTTATCATAATTGCCGCAATCGGAAAGAAGCAAAGACGACATCGGTGTGCTCAAATGCTATTTCGAATTTGGCAGTATTTTAGACGGACATAATTCTCTGCTTCAGAGGATCGATCAACTTGTAGAATCAAATGTGTAATCAGTAACGGCTTCAGAATGAAAGTAAACAATGTACCAATAATTTGACTATATCCTTTATGTGTTCAAATGTATTCAGTGAGGTGAAATTATTAAAATGTTTGGTGAGATACACCTTTAAGAAGTGTATGACGTGTGTTGTGCATTTAAGAAGACTTTCTTTCAGATCAGCACCCCACCCGCCGAAGATATACCACCCTCCCCAGAAAGACTGTGGAGAACACCCACCCCCCCCCCCCAACAAACCATCCCTCCCACAAACGCACCCTTGCCCCGCCCACCCAACCTTTTCCCGTATTCGTTTTTTGAACAAAAAGAAGTCAAACTCTCTGTTGATTTGCTGTTGATTTGGTGTCCACCATACTTTGTTATGCAAAAAGAAAAATCCCCACAACATCACTTTTGCTGATAAAGCATTCTCAGTATATGGACTCAAACTCTTGAATAAACTTTCAAATCACATCAAGGAAACATCATCTTTTTAAGTTATGTTTAAGTTTCTTGAAAGCCCAAGAGGCCTATACCATCAATTATACTTGTTTATTTCTTCTCTGCCTCAGCGCCTTTGATCAAACCTTTGATTTAGGAGCTTTATGAAATGATTATGATTGATTGATTAATTGATTATGAATTGCACACAGATAAAAAACATCCAATTATAAGAACGATGAGACGAGACGTTGCTCACACGAAACACCATCACGCCTGCTAGTCGGGCAACCAAGTGAACATGACACACGATTTGCCTAGCACAGAAACTAGAAGCATGGCAAATTATGCTTACCAGAATAAGGTTACCAGCCAAACCAACATGTCATAAATACAATTTATGGCTGGTGCCCTGTTTATTTCTGCTTAGCAGAAAACTGTTAAACACTACTTTCTGATTAAGCACCTCTGTGAAGTTGGGCTCTGGGCGCACTTTCAAGCCAACAAAACAATAATTGTGAAAGCATTACTTTCTGCTTGGGCCCAGGCTCAATTTCATGAACAAGGCTCATTTCATGGCTCTGCTTTTAGTAAGCAAATAGTTGGCGCTTATTATAGAAACGGGGATTTATGTGCTTACGTCAATGCTTACTTCACGGCTTGCACCTTCAGCCCAAAATCTGTTGTCAAAATAAATTTAATAAAAACACTTTGACATCCCGAATGTTCTTGACAATCAAAGCTATAACCCTTACATCACTGAAGTTCACACTAAAAAGAGAATAAGGCTAACAATTGATTTCTTTTGTTAGGAATGTGTTTTTCTATGAGGTCGCGGTATGGGCCAACTGATTTGAATAACAACGCATAATCTTCATGGAAGCTCAAGTACACACAATCAGGGCGATAAACGCAGTATTTAAGCCATTGAACACCTTTGGAAATAATTGCAAATACCAGCCAATTCACTAAGTATAAAAGAATTATCTCAACATATGCATAAAATAACAAACTTGTAAAAATTTGAACTCAAATGGCCGTGGAAGTTGCGAGAGAACAATTGAAGAAAAAAAAAAACAACCTTGTCGCACAAGTTGTGTGCTTTCAGATGGTTGAAATCGAGACCTCAGCTGAGGTCTCGAATTCAACTAAAATAATAATTGAGTGAGTAATTACTTCTTTCTTAAAAACTACGTTACTTCAGAGGGAGCCGTTTCTTTCAATGTTTTGTACTATCAGCAGATCTCCATTGCTCGTTACCAAATAGGTTTTATGCTAACAATTATTTTGAGTAATTACCAATTATACCCAAAGTATCCAGTGCCTTTAAGTGAAAATTGCTTAGGGGTGAACTGATCACAAAGGTTTGAATGGCCTTTCAATTTGCAAATTTTACCCTTTTGCGAGTTTTACCATACGACGCCATTCCCAGCGCAGATTTTGGTAAAAGGTTTCGCCACCATCGTCCCCGAAAGAAGCAACGGTACAGGGCTCCCCTCATACGGTTTTCCCCCTCAGATCTCCCCGTCTCTGACTCGGTTCCCCCCTCGGACCTCCCCGTCTCTGGCTCGGTCTTGCAGTCTCGGACCATCGGGCCTCGACTACAACACTGCTGCCTCAAACCGATCTACCAGACAGTTGGTGAAGCGGAAGTGGATTTTCTGCCTGTGTCGATCAGTCTGCTTATACACCAACAATCAAGTCAGGAATGGCCGTAACCAACCTGCTAACTGTTGGAGTTCTCGTCCTGATGACTGCAAACCACGCTACTGCTCAAGGTATAATCCCATTCGTGTTTTTTTGTATGCATTGTGGCCAGTAATATCTTGTTATAAAATTGCATTACATCGTACATTCCTACTGACGAATAATCCATAAGTTTAACCCATAGAAGGGTTCTGTATGGTTGAACAATGATAGGTGACTTTGAAACGAGGAATAAACCATTCAGGAATCTTGGAAACACAGAATACAATCAGGTTTCTTGGAAACTCGAAATCTAAGATCAGCCATCTTGGAAACACGGAAATCGAACAAAGACAAATTGAGCAAGAAATTTAAATAACCACCCAGATGTAAAATAAGTAGGCCTACCTGTTATGGCAGAGATGGTGCAGTGAATGGTATTAAGCTTGGAGCGAAATAACATACTGCGTCAGCTGTGTTCTCACCAGGGAGCCGAGATGGCTTAAAGACAGTGGACACTATTTGTAATTACTCATAATTGTTAGCATTAAACCTTACTTTGGTACCGAAATGGGTAGCTGTTGATAGTATAAAACATTGTGAGAAACGGCTCCCTCTGAAGTAACGTAGTTTTCGAGAAAGAAGTAATTTTCAACGAATTTGATTTCGAAACCTCAGAATTAGATTTTGAGGTTTCGAAATCAAGCATCTAAAGCACACGACGTCTTGTGACAAGCTTGTCTTATATTTCAATATATTAGCTCGCAACCTCGACAACTGATTGAGCTAAAATGTTCACAGATTTGTTATTTTGTGCATATTATGCTGAGATACACCAAGTGAGAAGACTGGCTTTGTGTGTAAAGGGAAAAATAAAATCATACTATAGCCCTGTGTAAACTGACCAGGAGATGAGAACATTATGGCCACACAAAAAACGTTAAAGGCAGTGGACACTAATGGTAATTACTCAAAATAATTATTGGCATAAAACCTTTCTTGGTGACGAGTAACGGGGGGAGGTTGATGATATAAAACATTACGAGAAACGGCTCCCTCTGAAGTGCCATAGTTTTCGAAAAAGAAGTAATTTTGCACGAATTTGATTTTGAGACCTCAGATTTAGAACTTGAGGTCTCGAAATCATCCATCTAAACGCACACAACTTCGTGTGACAAGGGTTATATTTCTTTCATTATTATCTCGCAACTTCGATGACCGATTTAGCTCAAATTTTCACAGGTTTGTTATTTTATGCATATATGTTGAGATACACCAACTGTGAAGGCTAGTCTTTGACAATTACCAATAGTGTCCACTGCCTTTAAGATAGAAGAAAGCAAATGTGCACCATATAAAAATGTTTTTTTTTTAAAGGACAAGCACAATAAATAGTGAAACCGGGACGGACTCAACACGTTCAAAAAGCCACAGGTTAATTATAATATATAATTATTCCCTTTTACATGGAGAGACATGTATTGGAATTCGAGGCTTAAAAAAACGTATGAGGCGTTAATATGTACTGTATAAAGTTCGTTAGTAATAAATAGTTTATTACTTTACTAACGAGTAAGTAGATCGAATGTTGTGATGAAGTATGCTCTTTCAAAGACTCATATATTTGCTTTCATTCAACTACATGTATGTGTCTCGACTGTCCGATGTCACACGGTAAGCTTGGTCTGAAGTCCACTCTTTCCGAAGTCAACTCGGTCCGAAGTCAAAAGAAAAAGACAAAAAGAACTAACCATAATATTGTTTTTCGATTTGTTTCACTCATACTTGGACTCAGTGCGTATAGTGAAGCTAACATCGGTGTGTGGGTGAAACATTACTAGTTTATATTTCGAATATATCTGAGTTTGAACAAAGACAAATTACCTGGAGTGGGACTTGAGTCAATGACTTCCTAATTAACGCACTAACGCGCTCCAATATAGGTCGTACAGCCATATTGACGGTTCAAGTCCTGCTATAGTAAATTATTATTTGTTCAAACCAAAAACTATTTTATATTTTGAGCAAACAGAATTAGCTTTTGCTTCCTTCTTAAACAACTAAAATGCTTCCATTGACGTTTATTTTGCAGAACCGCTTGTTATTGTGTGCCCTGCAAGTAGGACTGTTGATGCTGCTGATAGTCAAAATATAAGACTAGCCGAACCAACAGTTACAGGCGCAGTTGGAACTGTGACCTATACATACTTTGTAGTGGGCCCCTCTGGAAGTCTTGATCCTGTGAGCAATCAAGTCCTAAGTACAACAGCTCCTGTGACAACCATCGTAACTTTTGCAGAAGACCAGTCTGGGAGACAACCTGTGCTTTGCTCATATATGATCACTGTCAATGCAGCACCAGCAAGTAAGAATAACTCTAGAGCAAGGTTTTACTCTGCATTAATGAATGGCATTCCATTAACAAATAACTCTCTACTGCAGGCACAAAGTGTACACAGATTAATTAAAGCAAACATACAATCCAGAGTTATGCTGAATCTTTCAAAAACTAATAAGCATTTGGTTTGCTTTAAGACAATTATATTTCATTTTTTGAAATTTTCTCGTATCTTTATTTAAGCTGAGTTTTAGTTGACATTACTTGTAACCAAACTTTCCATAACACAGGTCCATGTGCGAATGTTCAGTGCTTCAATGGAGGTACATGTGTAGGTGTGGGCACTTCATTCACCTGCCAGTGTGCAACTGGATTCAACGGACAATTTTGTCAAACGGGTGTCAGTAAGTATATAAAAGTTCAATTGAAAGCTAAATTAGACAAGTACTATTTTGTACGTACAATGTAAATTACGTTTTTTTTCTTCGACTGTCCGACTGTTGCCAATACATATATTTCCTTTCAGTTACCGTTTTTTAAATATGAATTTCATTTGACTTATTAACTTGCTAATAGCAAGTTAATAAGTCAAATGAAATTCATAAGCCGGGATGCTAATCTGCTCATTCAGAAACTCATAGATTTGCTTCAAGACAATTTTATGTGTTTGTTTGAGAGTTCTTTGCATCTTTTATTTGTTGAAGTTTAGTTGCAAGTACTTTTAATGTTACTTCTTGAAGGCCAAGTCACACTGCTGATAACGAGAACGATAACGATAGCGACGAATAGAGAACGCATTGTATTGGTTGAATTGCTCCCATTGATTGCTCCGCGCAGAATACGCCCACGCTTATTCAACCAATCGAGGGCGTGCATTTTTATGGTTCTCGTTTTCGTTCTCGTTCTCGTTATATCGGGGCCTGTGTGACCGGGCCTTTACCATGACAAGTGCGATTGTCCATGTTTCAATGAAGGTGTATGTCAGCTTTCTGGCACTACGTTCACCTGCCAGTGTGCAACTGGATTCACTGGACAATTTTGTCAAACGGCTGTCATTACGTATAACTTCAGTGGAAAGTTTGTACAATTTCAATTGGTACCATAAGTGCGTTGAATTAAGTTTTTTATTTGGCTGTTCGACAGTTGCCTTTATGCCTAGTTAGGTACTTTTGTACAAGTCAAGAAATTAGTCAAACAAAAACCATAAGTTGTGATGCTAATCTGCTCTAGAGACTTTAAGAAACTTATCATATTTAAATAAATGTACACCTGTTTTCCTTTTTATCATCTTTATACACACAGCTGATGACCACCAAGCACTCACAGTAATAGGTTGTCCTGATTCAATCAATGTCAACTTGACACAAGGCAGTAGTGATGTGGTTGTCACATGGACTGAGCCATCTACTTCTGGAACCGTTGGAGTATCTGTGACTAAGACTCACCAACCTGGATCAATATTCACCGATGGAGTTACTACTGTGCTATACACATTCACTGATCAGGCTGGCAATTCAACGATATGTACATTCAATGTCACAGTGTCGAGTGAGTCGTTGTTTTGTAATTAATAGTTTCACGTCAATTATAAATTTAGTCAAATAAAAAAACAAACGTTGTGATGCTACAGGCTGCTCCTACAAAAACTTATGCATTTGCTTTGAAACAATTATGTTTCTTAGACTGAAAGTTCCTTGAATTTTGATTTAGTTGAAGTTTTGTTAACATTACTTTTAACCATACTTACGTACGCATGACACAGATCCATGTGCGAATATCAAGTGCTTTAAAAGAGCGGTGTGTCACAGTGGGCAATTAACACTTCGAGTCATAGCGAATACTGATCATACTTTTAAATAGTATTTGGGTTGGAAGGGAGAGAGATGTAGAGACATGACTGCAATAGTATGTAGGTTTCCCAAATAGATTTACAATCGTCATGGTGGATATGCGGAGTTTATACTGAATCCTCTTTTATTTCACACAGCTGAAGACCCACAGGCACCCAAAGTAATAGGTTGTCCTGATTCAATCAATGTCAAGTTGACACAAGGCAATAGTGATGTGGTTGTCACATGGACTGAGCCATCTACTTCTGGAACCGTTGGAGTATCTGTGACTAAGACTCACCAACCTGGATCAAGATTCACAGATGGAGTTACTACAGTCCTATACACATTCACTGATCAGGCTGGCAATTCAACGATATGTACATTCAATGTCACAGTGTCGAGTGAGTCAATGTACTTGTTTTCTCTTTTAATTAATGGCATTTTCTACAATTACATGGATTGTAGCCCTTATCTGGTAATAGTACAGTCATTGGTTTACTTTTTAGAGACTTTGATAAGTTTGTATTTTGTTGTGCCTCACACATCGCATTCTCTATAGCTTAAACTTCCAGCGCCCCATAGCCGTTGATTTCACCAAACTCTTCCTTAATTTTAGGATTAATCTTAGGACTTTAGCGAGTTTAGTTCCGCATCAGAAGACGTTGGGACGCATTGAACCTCTCCTAAGTTTAGGACAGGTTACTCGTCCTAACTCGAGATAGGATGAATCCTAGCATTCCGTGGCTGTCTTGGACTTGACTCTTTGTTTTTCTCTATATTACGTAAATTAGTTTTATATATAATGTGTTGTGTTTTGCAGCCACGATTGAAGGTGCTCCAACTGAATCGTTTACACGTACATTTATCATCTGCGTGATCATCTTTGTCATCGTTCTTCTGTTTGGATGCATGTATTATTACTTTCTCAGATATCGAAAGAGAAAACACCCGCATTCAAAACCACCAGAAGTACCAGCGCGGGACCAGCAAATGGTAAGAACACATCTGGAGAAAAACAAAAAATACTGGATATGTAATTGAGTATTTTGTTAAGCTACACAACATTGTAAAGTTGCATTCACACCTTGGAAAACATTGATAAACAGCCATCGAAAACGTCATGAAATAGTTTAGACTCTGACTGATATATCCTTATTTACTCATGTTCTGCAAAAACAAAAACCTTATGAGTTGTCGCTTCTCTTGGGCTACAATAATGTGATTTTTGTTTGTTTGTTTGTTTATGTATAAATTATTTGATAGGGTGAAATGGTCGGGAAAATGCTTCGCTCATTCAGCTTTTAAACTTGTTTCGCAAAAATTACTTTTATTAATTTATAACATACTGTGTAATGTTGGATCAAAATATGTGTCACAAGAAAAGGCCAACTCTGTACTCTCCCCACAGACTAGTTACAGAAATGAAGTAACACCAGACGATGTCGTTCACACAACTGCACTTGAGTCTGTGCCTGTTGTTCGTCAGAACCACGCCTCTGCATATGAGCCAGTTCGAGATGTTCACTTATCTCCAACCTATGAAGATGTTGGTTTACCTACATGGGCTGAACCATGGAATGTATTGTGGGACAACTTTATCGTAGGAACAAAAGTACTAAGGAAGGGGCGGTTTGGTGAGGTGTTGTACGGTGGAGTAATGATTGCTGGAGAACTCTGCAAGGCTGCAATCAAGAAGCTGCAAGGTAAATAAGCATTGCTACACCATAAATCAATAGCAGTTAATGACAGTAACGTCTTCAAAAGTGTTGTACTTTACGATCCTCATTTAGGTCGCTATTATAACACCCTGCCATTTGACGACTGGCAGCGCTTATACATGTATCAACATACCAGACATAAAAGGACAAACTAACTGACAACAACTCAACCGTTTTCCAGATGGAGGTTGTATTTTATCCATTCCAGGGGCGGATCCAAGAATATTTGTACTGATGGGGTCAGGTGTGTCAACAATTGTTATACTTTTAAACCACAGACAAATATAGGCTTGCTTGTGTGTCAATCGGGAATTTCCTTGAGACAGTGGACTAGTCTATGGTGTAGAAAATCAAGCGGGTAAACGACCTTTGAGCGTTTTTCTCAGGTGTATTCTCTTAGGGAAAATGATATTTTAGTTAAATTCACCTGAAGAGTATTACATTAATTAACTAACCAGTTGGTAATTGGCAGTGTTACCCAGTAAATTAATGGTGTTAAAAAGTGGTTTAAAGATACTTTCCTTCAACACAAATCATAAGTTTCATGCAAACTTTAATTTCAGAACATGCCTCCCCAGCCGAGAGAAAGATCTTCCTGGATGAATTTCTGTCCATGACCAAGATTGGACATCATCCAAACATTGTCATGCTTCTTGGTGCGTGTCAACACGAAGGTAAAACCATTCACAAATTATACTGCGTCAGTTACGAGACGAAACAGTTCATTTATAAATAGTGCTCTCATTTGAGTTTAATTAATTAATCGATACATCAAACATGTCGAAAAGAACTGAAATTTAAACTCATCTCACTTTCTAAAAACATCAGGTGAATTATACGTGGCCATGGAGTATCTTCCCAATGGTGACCTTCGTTCCTACCTCAGGAATGCTCGATCAATGGATAGTGAAGAATCTATTTCTTTTGACTTGCTCCAGTTTGCTTTGGATGTCGCTAAAGGAATGCAACACATTGCTACAACAGGAGTGAGTATTCTATAGATGGAAGGAAACCCACCTAGCACTTTATTGTTGTTTAAAGCCATTGGACCCTTTCGGTAAACAGTGTTGTCCAAGGCCCACACTTTGTGTACCACAACTTCTATATCAAATAACAAACCTGTGAAAATTTAGGCTCAATCGGTCATCGGAGTCGGGAGAAAACAACGGAAAAACCCACCCATGTTTCCGCGCGTTTCGCCGTGTCATGACATGTGTTTAAAATAAATCTGTAATTCTCGTTAACGAGAATTTTTATTGTTTTACCGTTTTCTCAAAAAGTAAAGCATTTCAAGGACTAATATTTCAAGAGAAGTCTTTCACCATTACCTTCTGTAAACCCTGTAAATTATTTGTAAATCTGTGAACTTTTGTTTCCTGTACCGAAAGGGTCCAATGGCTTTAAGCCAGTCAGGGGACTGGAATGTACCCAAAAAGGACCATCACGATTTGTAAAACTGACCAAATAGTCGCAGATAGTATTCATGTTCTGTGTGATCCATCATGTACATGAAATAACACATTGGTGAATATTTGGGCTTAATCCGTTGCCTGAGTCAGGAGAAAATAGTGGGAAAACATTCCAACATCTTTACACATTGTCCGAAATATTTATTTGATAAACAAAAATTGAGTAGGACACCAGTCGCAAGTTGCGACTCGCAACAATGTAAACTTTATGGTGTGCTGGTTGGATTGTTTTTGCTGATCAACTTCCCTGTGCTTAGCAGGTTTTTGTGCTCACAGGCTGTGTGTAATGGACCGGCCATGATGAAAAATATATGGTGAAAATATATGGTGACCCATTATTTTGTCACGGACTAGAGTATCTGAACAGTACAAAAGTCAAAGTTTTTGCCGTAAACTTCGATACTTTTTGAAAAGCATGTTGCAGTCACAAAGACCGAACATGAAAGAGGGAAACATAATGCCACC